>NC_042617.1:503396200-503696200 GCF_901001135.1 Rhinatrema bivittatum
CAGAGGTGGTGGTAGTGGAGGGACAGGGGTGGAGACAGAGCAGGCAGACCAGAAGAGTGGAGAAGAAAACCCCACAGAATCCAGGTCAAGCTTATTGCACATCAAGTGGAGAAATATAGGACAACACAGCAGGAATAGGAAGGGATGGGAGAAGAAAAGGGAGGAGACTTAAAGGATACAGGGACTCCGAAAGGCAAGTGCTTTTTATGTCTGTCAAGAAAATAAAGAACATTGCAGACGAGGAGAAGGAAATGTAAAGTAGAGAATGGAGATTGGACTATACACTATAGAGGTAGGAACACAATCACAGCAGTGAATGTTGGATTTCATTTTAGAAGATAACAGCAGAGTTTTGGATCTGAGCCTCTTCGGGGGAGACTGCACAGGGTAATCCCTGGCAGCAAAAGAGCACATTTGAAAACATAGAGCATTGTTTTTGTCAGCAGTCTCAGAGTTACCCCAGGACAATCATATGTGTGAAGAATAAAGGAGGTGTGCATGTCTTTCCCATTCACCTCACACCACAAAAGCAATACCAAACAGAAACATTGTCTGGACATCCTTTGTTTGCTTCTCAGAGCTTATGGATTCAGAATCAGCAATACAACAGAGGCAAGCCTGTGAGTTGCCTTCTTTATAAAAACTGAGATTTGGAACACACAATGCAAGAGTCCATTAATGTTCTTTTGTGAGGTTGTCTTACAGGCCAGGACTTGTCTGTTGAGCCTGTAGGATATTACGGACCTAATACATGGAAGAATGTTTGGCTGGGTTAGAGGCCTAGCAGGTGCAGGAACATTTGGAAGGGATTGGAGAAAAACCTTGATCAGGATCTTTTGGGAAAGTATGGGGTATTTACATATTTCAGGGCAGGGGAGTTGCAGGGTAGGGGCCTTACAGGAGATAAGCCTCACATTTCTCATGAAATCAAAAGGGATGCCTGTAATCCAATAATACAATTTACTTATCTCTGTATCTTTACCAGGTCCAGATGATTTGAGGAGAGCAGGTGGAACTGCCAGGTACATAGAGCCCATACTAGTGGACCCAACAACTACTACTCAGGGAAAGGGATTGGAGCAAGAAGCAGTGACTTCAGTCTGGTGGGCTGTGTCACACACACAAACTGCAAATGACCAACCCATACCCTCCCAGGACATCCAGCAAGTTGATTCTACAAGGAAGAGAAGGACTGGCTTCAGATGGTGACTTTTCAAGCCCCAGCAGATCTATCCCATTGATGCCAGAGAGGACTCTGACTGTCCTAATACACAACAGCAATGTCATCTATTCTTCCTCTATGTGCACCCTACAATGCTGGGTCAGCAACGGCATGGTCATTGATAACACAACCTGTGAGGGCTTCAAAGTTTTAAGAAAAGAATTCAGGATTCAAACCAAAAGAATTAACGAGCTGAAAGAAAGCATATATCTACCCAGATGGCTGTTTAAGGCTGAACCTCTAAATGCTTGCTGTAGTATTTAGAGAGTCTAAGCACATCATTGACAGCAATGACAATTGCCACACATCAGCAAATAGATTTCTGGTGACTGCACCTTTACCATGTGCTCCATTCACAGAAGCTACATCCCCCCCTCTATCATAACTACTCCCTCTTCTTCTAATGTGTCTACTCCATCCTGACCACATAAGATTGGCATCATAGAGGGCTACAGAACAGAGTTGGAAAATCTGAGGAAGGTCATCCAAGCTTTGATGGGAAAATTCTGCCTCTTTACCATCTCTTAAAGTTCCCACTTAATGACCTCTGTTGAGGCACTCACCATTTAGCTGCTGCTGCCTTGACTTTACTACAACATTTATCCTGAAAACTGTTCATTCCATTTGAGACCATATAGGACACAAAACACTTGCAATGCAAAGTTTCTGCACAGTTGTGGAGCTCCATAGGAAGTTGTGGAATAGGCCTTTGTTTGAAATAGTTACAAAATTGTGCACCAAACACTATGAAGTGTAAAACGACATTTGAAAACCAATTGTTAATCTTTTGCTTGAAATATGTTTGCATTGTCTAAACATAGAATTATTTTTAAAATGAGTAATTGTGTGTTGGTGTCTCCCTCTGGCCTTCCCTCCTCCTAACTCTCTCTCTGTCTTCCTCTGCTTATTCCCAGGGCCGGTGCTAGGGGATTCGGTGCCCTAGACACCTTCACCCTTGCGCCACTCCCCCACCCTCCCAACCTTCCCCTCCACCCCAAACCCCCCCCCCCCCACAAAACACCTGGTCCAGCGGGGAGCCTGGGAGCGATCTGCCGCTCCTGGGTCATTGGCTGCCACTAACCAAAATGGCGCCGGTGTCCTTCAGCCCCTACCATGTGACAGGGGCTACCGGTGCCATTGGTTGGTCCCTGTCACATGGTAGGGGCTAAAGACCACTGGCGCCATTTTGGTTAGTGGCAGCTGAGGCCCCGGGAGCGGCAGATCACTCCCGGGCCCTCCGCTAAACCACCATGGAGGTGTTGGGAGGATGGCACGATGGGGGTGGGGCTGGGCAGAATTTTGAAGGGGCACTTTTTGCCCTTTCAAAATTCTGCTGCCTGAAGTCTCGGCATCCTAGACACAGGCCTAGCTCACCTAGTGGTTCCTCCGGCCCTGTATCCTCCACCTCCCATCACCAAGAACTCCTTTGCAGCAGCCAAATCTCCTCCATCAGTAATCCTCAATCCATCTTGTTGACTAAAAAGCTAAATGTTAGGCTTTAGTGAGTGCATCACTAAATAGCACATAGAGGAGAACATGCCACACTATTTACCATGTGCCTGCTCAAGCCTAATTTGCATACAATGTGCTTTGTTTACATGCATGTAGACACTAATTTTAGTGCCTACTTTCCAATGTCTTGCTATACTGGTTTAGCGCGCAAGCTAGGGCTGTAGTTCAATGGCTCTCAAATGTGATTATTTTTATTTGCCAAAGCTAGCAAATATCGTTCTGCAAAAAGATTTTTTTGAAGTTCTGAGTTTGTGTGAACTAAGCCCTTGCTGTGTATTGAAATATATCTTTTGATCTAGGCTATATCCAGGAGAAGCTGTAACCAGTAAGCCATCCTCTCTCAATTATATGGGATGCCCTCAGTACATTGCATTCACACGTGGTGAAAGATTTATAAGTTTACAGCCTGTAATAGTAATTTTCCAAAGAATTTATATGATTAAAAGTAGCATATTTCATAGCAATTTTCAAAAACCCGCTTATACACTAGGATGGTAACTTTCAAACTGGCATGCATGCGTACATTTACAAACTTGAGTTGGCCCAGGTACACGGGCATTTTATAACATACGCGCACATGTTATAAAATAGCCTGGCCATGTGCACATGTGCACCAAATTTTAAGTGGGAGCATGCATGTGCGCGCAAATCCCGCTGCTACTGCGTACATTGGGGGATTTTAAAAGGGGTGCGTGCCGACGCCATTCCCAGTTTTACCAGTTCGTCCCCAGATCGCCCACTTAAGAGAGAGGACCTCCAACCCCCCCCCTGGTTTGATAGCCTTCACTCCCCTCAGTTAGTCCCAACCCTTAAAACCCTGCAGATCTGCCTAGTTTTCTTTAAATTTAAACTTACACAGCATCCATAGCAGAAGTAAAGTTGCGCAGCAGGGGGGCCTTGGCGCACGCTGGGCGATGTCAATATTTGCACGCACATCTGAGGTTCATGTCCTGAAATGCCCATGCCCTGCCCAGGCCTTACCGACACCCTGCCCCCTTTTGAAAACTTTCAAGATATTGGCGGCTTTTCAAATCTGCATGGCGCAGGGGAGCCTGACTTCTTTGCACATCTCCTAACTAATGCATGCGTCAGGCTTTTAAAATTCACCTCTTAAAGTGCATGAATGCACGTAAAACCCAATTATAAGCGCATAAATCCTTTTGAAAATTACCCCTTGTGTGCATAACCAACTAGAATTGTCATAATATTACAGAACAACCAATGCCTTGAATCTGAGATTTCATTGTCCATGCAGATACAATTCCCACACATTTCCTCTGGGGAAATAAAGTGTAACATGTAGCAAGAAAGCACAATGCACTCTCAGGAGCACCTTATGAAAAGACATAACCAGCCAGTACCTGCTCTTGGAGATTGGGATGGAGTGTAAGCCTTTTTTTATTTGTTCACCACCACAGTTGTTCACGAACAGTTAATTTATTCATCTCTATTGCGTTAGTGCGGTCTACCAACCAGAAAAGAATCCCTCATTAACTATAGTGTTTTTAATGTGCCTGCTCGTGGAGTTAACAATAACACATTTCAGCCATGCTTCAGACTAATTAAACACTTGTTCATAATAAGACTTTGGAAAGCGTCCTGAAGATAAACCACAAGTGTTACGCAGAGGAATGCCATCATAACTCTAAACAGTGTTGTTCATTTGCATGGGCTAGCAAGTGCTGATTTTATAAGTTTACAAGTGAATGTGCCTGTGGAAGATACCTCTTATTGGGATAGTATTCAGGTTGCTTTTTTTAGCTGAAACTTGAGAGATGTGATGTTATCACACTGTGTTTAATGAAGCAGATGTAGGTTGCACTTGGAAAACTGTGAAGTTCACATCTTTTGAGGTGAAAACTTGACTTTTATTGGGTAATGAGTCTTCTGTCCTTCGGCCTTAGCTATGGTAACCCCCACCCGTTGTTGACCTTTCGATCTGAGGCAATGGTTTTCTTCAATTCTCCTATCAAGGGTGTATTGTATAATAATTCTAACAGAGATCCGCAAAACATTTGCATTCAAATTGGCATCTTTGTTACAACAATCTTTTTAAACACCTAATTTCCTACTTCCACTTGCATCGCCACCTCCTTTCCTCCTCCCTATCCTAGTCTTTTTTTTTTTTCTCCCTTCCAACCTTCATCCCTCCTGCCTGCTCTCAAACCACCCTCCCCATTCCTGGTACCCTCTCAAACATAAACCTACCCTTTGCCCCAATCCCTCCTGTCACAAGCCCTTGGAATCAGTCCCCCCTTTCATTCACAGCACACACTGGTGATCACCTTTTGCCCAGTCCCCAGCTGATCCCCTTTAACCCAGGGATTCCCAACCTTTTTGGGTGTTTGAACCTCTTTTCGCCCTCCAAAACTTTCGGAGACCCTTAGCTCATCCCTAACCCTCTGTCTCCACCACCCTTCCTTGTCCCCACCATTTCTTCTCCTTCCACCATCTCTACAGCTTCTCCCAACCACTCTCTCTCTCTCTGTAGCAAACCTTATTGCTGGTGCCGTCAGTCTCCCAGCCCACATGGTCCAAAGCTCCTGCCACCATTCTCCCTGTCCACACAGGCCACTGATGCCACTGCTAATTCCCCAAGAATAGAGTCTTGTGGTGTTGCTTTTCTTTTTTTTGCAGACCGCCCTATGTGATTTTTGTGGACTACACAAAACACTACAGATTGGAAGCTCCTGTTCTGACCTTCCACCCTTCCAACTGATCTAATCTTCCCTCTCACTGACTGCAGGCAAAGGAGAAGAGCACTTCATGCCATGTTTGCCTCCTTCTCCTCCTCCTGCCTGGGTCCAGACTTGCAGCCATTCAAAACTGTTACTATGGCAACCATCATTGCGATGCTTGCCCATTTCCCAGGCAGACTAAAACCGCACATTATTATACCAGATGCATGCTGCCAGACAATCTGTAGTACAACTAGCATTTCTCAGGTTTAATAAATATAACCTTTTTGTGGTTGATTCATGCCAAAAGTTATTGGGCAAGGGAGAGTAATAATCTGGGGAAATTTTAGATGTTTCAATTAGCAACTTTCAAATATTTTTTTTAGGCAGAACCACCATAGACATTCTTAACACCCTCCATTGTACCCACAAATTGACCATAAAGGGGTACTTATTAGAGATGTGAATCGGATCCGATATCGGATCCGATTCACATCCGATATTGGATCCGATTCACATCTATAGAGATGTGAATCGGAACCAGAATCGGATCCGATATCGGATCCGATTCACATCCCTAGTACTTATTGTTAGGATTTGTGAGTTAGTGGGCCCTTGGTCCGAGGTGAGAGGTGGTACCGCCCACAGGGAGGAGCCCCACTGGGCCTCACCATCGGGAGGCGAGGTCTGTAACAACAGGTGACACAGCCCAGGGAGTACAGAGAGAGCAGGAGACTGGGGTGTGGACACAGTTAGCAGAATAGGTCCTCCTAGTGGTGAAGTGCAGAGAAGGCCCCAAGGAGTGGGGAATGCAAGGCAAGGTATGGAGGAGTGCTGAGAGAGCGACTCCTGGGGGAGGAGCCACGGAGAGAGTCAGCACGGGAGGAATGAAGTAGACTTACCCGAGGAGTGGGGAAGCCCAGGGTCTCTGGCAATGTACGTGGACACTACCCTGAGGAGTGGGGGAGTGCGGGTACAATCTCTGGGGTAAACGCAGGACGCTACCCCGAGGAGCGGGGAGCAAGGTGTAGTCACTGAAATATTCAAGGCACTACCCCGAGGAGCGGGGAAGCGCGGCACAGTCACTGAGGTACACAACGCGCTGCCCCGAGGAGCGGGGAGCGTGGCAGTCACAGAGATAAGGCAATGGCCCGCAGAGCAGGGTACACCTACGCTGAGTCTCCACGAAGCAGAGTAGTAAGGCAATGGTCCACAGAGCAGGGTACGCCAACGCTGAGTCTCCACGAGGCAGAGTAGTACGGCAATGGCCCACAGAGAGGGGTACACCAATGTTGAGTCTCCACAAGTAGAGTAGTTCCAGAAGCAACCCCGAGGAGCGGGGGAGCTGGCAGGCAGCATCCGAGGTGCAGGGCCCTCCGAGGAGCAGATAGCCAGAGACAGGAACGAGGCCCCCGAGGAGCAGGTACCCAAGAGTGTCTCACGCCAGGAGATACAGGAACCAGCGTTCAAAGAGAGATCAGCAGGATTCAGCAAGGAAGGAACTCGCTGCCAAGTCGATTAGAGTCAGGCTCCAGGGGTGCTTAAGAGTCCGGGGCTAGTGATGTCATCAGGAGGGGACGCCCCTGAGGTTCCCACCCGGCGTCCTTAAAGGATGGCCATGTAGCACCCACACGCTTAGGAAGGCCCGGAGGAGACATGGCGGTCGGCGGCGTCCTTGCCGCCCTGGGGGATTCCTGGAATGGGGCGATGTGCGTTGGAAGCAGCCAGCCACATCCACGAGTTCCCCCAAGGAAGAGAGGGCGGCAGCACACGAAGTGATAAGAGCGGTCGCAGCCATCTGCGACCGACGATCATAACATTTATCTACACATTTGCTCTCTTTTTGTTTGCTGCCCTGTAGCTAAAAAAAAAAAAAAAATACATTCATTTATTCCAGTCTAGACAGAAGTATCTCTGGAAGGTCCCAGGCTGCAGCTGCATTTCCCATTGTAGTCTTGGGAGCAATTTTTTTGTCACTTTCATTTTCTTTTCCTTTTCTCTCATGACAAAACATCAAATAGAGCTCAAACAAGTCATGCCATGACAGGAAAAATGCCAAAACCTTCAACTGTGAAAAAAAATTACTGGCTACACTTTTATGGCAAAAAATTCTTTTTTTTTTTTTTTTGTTGCCCAGAAGTTTCCATCTCTTTTTGTTAGGACTGGAAATTGGTGTTTGGACTAAGAACTGATCAGTGAAACAAACTGGGGTCCTGGACACCAGGCTAAAGTTTCAGTACAGGGAGAGCTGAGATACTGAAAAGAATGAGCCTGATGCCAGGATCGGTAATCACACCCCTGAGGAATCCAGTTGGATCTTTGGCCTTGAAAAATGGTAGCTGGGAATCAGGAAGCTGTTCCTGGCAACTTGAAGGCTACCTTGGAACCCAGACCCTGTCTCTGCAAAGAGGTGGCCTATCCTGAAACGATGCATTCATCTGCTGCTACTTTGATTTCGATTGAATTTGTTGCTGGTTAACTCATCGCCACTCTCCAGTGTTTTTCTTGATTTATATATTTATTTTTTAAAATGTATTACCCATGTGCTTACTGTTTGTGGCAGGTTACATAAAAACATCCACAAGTATTAGATACCCAACATCATAAACATACAGACATTTCCCACTGCATTGACCAGCCCTGGGCTGGCTCTGAATTGTGAGAGGTCTAGAATTCTCTCAGGCCCTCACACCTGGGAAGAAGCCCCAGGCTGGGATCCTGATAGTTCTGCTAGGAACAGCATTCCTCTCCCACGCTCCCAGCTACACTGATGGAAGATACTTCCTTATTACAGCTACTGACTTCCTGCAGGGGTGGCTCAGCATCCTGGATATGGAAATTCAGGACCTGTGCCAGTAATTAAAACAAAGGTGAGTCGAAAACATAACATTGCAATCGCCATGAGTAGTGATTCAAGGCCAAAAGCATTTACATGCTTAAAATTGAGTTTTACATGTGTAAATGCACTTTACCTGTGTAAGTGGGCTTTTAAAAATTGCTGCAATATAAGTCATTGCAATGTCCATAGAATCATGTGTAAGGGCACTTTACATTTGTAAATGGATTTTTAAAATTGCTATGATAGTATGTTACATATACATGTGTACCGCCTTTTAAAATTACCTATAAGGTGTTTTGATGGAACCTAAAGGTATTTCTATGGTTTATTAATAATTGTTGACTTCAGTTTATGATGTTCTCCATGGACTTTGCCCAACAGAGTGCCAAGGTTTCATTGGTATTGAGCCTATTCACAGGTGACACCCTAAGATGGGCATCTTCTCTGCTGGAACAGAATAGCTCTCGCCTGTTGAGCTTGGATGTTGTCCTGTGTTCCTTTACTCAGGCATTTGATGACCTGCATCAGGTTCGCATGATTGAGAAGGCATTGTACTGGTTAAGACAGGGGCCTGGCTCGATGAGCACTTATGTCACCAGCTTCTGTCAACTGGCAGCAGATACAATTTGAAATGAACCTGCTCAGTGGCACCAATTCCATACAGGACTAAGGAACTATATAAAAAATGAACTGTCCTGGTGGAACCACCAGCAAGAGTAGATGTGTTCATGGACTTCTAAAAATAGACTCTTGTCTGGGTGAACATCATGGAGAAAGCAGAGGAACCTGAGGACCATCCTGGCATTTGTTCATGGCCCCCACATCTGAGGTTACTGAGGCTTCAGCCCCTAAATCCATGCAGATGGACCTGACCTACTTTTGATTGTTATAAGATGAAAGCAAGTGGCAGCAACACTGTGTTGCAAGGGCACAAAGCACAACATTGTGATGTATCACTGGAAGCAGACATGTAGGGCACAAGCAAGGAAAGCAGGAACCCAGAGTGTCACAAGAGCACCCCAAACTAAAGGGCTTCTGACACTTCAGGGTACATAGTCCTGTCTACCACGGAAGGCCTGGAGTGACATGGAGAAACCAAGAAGGTTAGCTGATATCATTCTTACTGAGATGACCAAGGCCCAGATTCATTGGAACAAAGAAAGGGAAGAAGACAACCATTGTAGACTAGATGGAGATTTGGAACAGGAAAAGCGGGAATGAAGAACTAGGAGACCCAGAGATTATAGAATCAACTAGAACAAAGTCAGAACTCAGGCAGGTACTGAGTGATATATAAGAGGAATTGGATGGGGCTAGGGCTAACTTGGATGTCCCCATTGATAACTTATCTAACCCCCCACCTCCCCCATCCCTATATTGGGGACATCCCATATAAAAGAAAGATAAGAGAAAGCTTACACTCAACATTTAGGGATATTGTTTGTCAGGCATTTGACAATGCCTGACTGAGTTGGGAAGGGGAAGACCTGAACCCAGAAACTGAAACTGGAGACCCAATAAAGGCAGACATGTTCCTTATGGGCATTGCTGTTATAAACCAAGTCCCAGAGCTCCATACTGCTAATACTATCAGACATGGAGAACAAGGAATGGAGGACCCCAACTTGGGCTTTCTATTGGATTACATGGTGGAAATTTCTGCTGGCACATGGTAGGAGTTTCTTTTTCAGTGGAACTGTACTCAGAGCAACAACAGAAAATATTTCTTCACTGAGCAGATGGCAGATGTATGGAATCACCTCCCAATGGAGGTGGTAAAGGCAAAAACATTAACAGCCTTCCAGACTCTGAGTACAGTTCCACTGAAAAAGAAACTCCTACCATGTGCCAGCAGAAATTTCCACCATGTAATCCAATAGAAAGCCCAAGTTGGGGTCTTCCATTCCTTCTTCTCCATGTCTGATAGTATTAGCAGTATGGAGCTCTGGGACCCCTGGAACCCCATATTATGACCTCTTGTTCTAGAGTATTTTTTCCTTTCAAAAATGTTTGCTTCTTGCACTGATTTTTACATTTCATGTATTTGAGTGTCTCTGAAAGGTGTAAATTGGGCACAAGAACCAAACCTTTATCATGGAAGAAAATGCCCTACACCAAGAGCTAAGTATAAGCGTGGGTACTTGATTTATGATGATAAGTTTGATTTATGCACTTTGTGCTTTTTTAAGTATTTCTTTAGCTTTGGATGTGTCGGTAATGAAGCAGAGAGGTTAATGAGAGTCAGCTGTATATATTATCTCTAATTGATTCAGAAACTTTATCTGTTTTTACCTTGTAACAGAGAGCAACGTACCTCAGGTTCTGAACCCTATTACTAAGTTAGAAATCCAGTTTCTGTGCCATGAAGAGTAATTAAATAATAGTTTTAATTATTTAGTTTAAGAAACTCACATTCCGTATGCAGTGCCTTTTTTTATTCAGTGTACGTAGAATCTGTGTGTTAAAAATTAATTGGAACTACTGAGATTGACAGTTGACTCCTTCCAGACATGGGAATTGTCAGCTGCTTAATGTTAGAGAAATCAATGTAATCTGCAGGATGGCTAGCAGATTTTTTTTTGTTGTTGTTCACTAATTAAATTTTTCAGGGTGGCAGCAAATAGAGGCTTGAAAAGCATCTGATTCCTTAGGGATTAAAATCATCCACATCTATGTGAGTTTTCTTCAATAGAAAATGATCTTTGGGTTGCAAATAAATGCAGGAATGTGACCAGTCTACCCATGCAATTGGGGAAAAATAAAGGAATTGTTAACATCAGACTATTTATTAATAAAAAAGATCAAAGAATGATAATAAATTCTTGGAACACAAAATTCATTCTAATTGTATAAAGCATACGAAAACATGTTATGGTGCCCTCGTGTTGACTCTGTTGTATATGCGTTGTACAGTGATGCATGCATTATAAAGGAGCCGATACAATAAATAACACAAAAGTTATAATTTTCTGCATGTGCGTAAAGGAATCTGTTAGAAATCTTAAGTGCAGAAGTTTCCTATGGACAATTTAGCAAAAAAGATAATTACTCTTCAATGAATTATAGTTATCTTTTTAGTGAAAACCAGCCTGCAAAGGTCTTTTTGTACACATTTAGCATTGCAAACATAGTTAATGAACTACTTTGCATGAATTTGCATTGCAGAGGCTCATTAGCTTTGATTTTGCATACACTTTTGTAACCATAAACGTAATACATACAAACTGAAGAAAGTTGCAAAGTCTGCTTCTCGCCCAGAAGGAGAAAATTGTGTTCCTCACCCCCAACTTAAATGCACAATTTGCCAGTTTTACACATGAAGTAGACTTTGCGGAATGTGGTGCACTGTAGCATATCGGCCTCTCAATTCATAAGCTTCACAAATTATTATCGAGAGTAAAATATGATGTTTGGAGGAAAGATCCCACACACCCCTTGTCATGGGGAAGGGGTGGGGAAGACAAAATCCCTGTCTCCGCTCAGTGTGAAGGTCCCATTCGGAAGAGACAGAGGGAGTACTTATAGAAATTTACTCTACTTTGAACTGAGAACTGGATACACAGTAATCTGAAATGTTCATTGTTTCAACATAGAGGGTGACAACTGTGCAGTCTAACTTCAATTGCTTTTGAGCGAGACAATATGGTTTTTGAGATGTTTCAGTGCTAATCTGAGAGAAAAAGAAAAAGACACTAAGAAATAAAATGAGAAGGGGATTAACTGAAATTATATCCTCCGAAAGTTGTGAAGGAACACTAAAATGTACAGTGAAAATATGTTTATAATTGCTAGTAGAAAGGAAGAGCAAGATTTAGGTTTAGGGCAAAGTAGGGTAAAAAGTGCACAAAACCCCTTTGGAATCAGTTTCCTTGAATAAGTTTTACATAGCTCATCTTTTGCACAAGGATTTAATTTAAAATAAAGAAAATTTCATGCAGCAAAAATTTGTATAAAAAGCATCTGAGGTGGCATCCTTGATTGTTATAATAAAGAGCTTGTGATTTATCTGTCTTCCATAAATTAGTCTAATTTTACTTAATTAATTTCTTGCATTTGTAGCAAGCTACTTTAAACCAGGTTCCTTCCCCTATGAGATTATCATCTGTTGGAGCCTTACAATGTGTACCAAGCTGCATCTGGATCTGAGCGATGTGTTTTAGACCTGGTAAAAAAGTGTTTTTCAACCCTGCAGAGACTGCAACTGCTGCAGCCAAGGTGAAGGAATATAAAAATGCATCAAAACCCATGTGTGCTCTCCTGTGAATGACAAATGCTCTGCAAGAACAAGCATCCAGAACTCACAGTGGTAACAATTTGGGAAAAGGGCTGTACTGTTTAGCATGCCCAGAGAACAGCACTACATGGCCAGTAGAGGGGGAAGCCAAAAGAATGCTGGGAGACCATTTAAGGAAGAAAAGGTGCAAATTGGCTGGCATAACGGATGGGGATGGCCAGGAGTTGGAGCCAGGAACCAGGAAGGGTAGAGTGTATCTGGCAGCTCTGCAATCAGTTCATCTCCTGAAGAACTAATTATCAAGAGAGAGAGAGAGAGAGACAGAAGTCTGCGCTTTGAGGAAATAGAGAGACAGATAGCTGTTCTTGCCTCATAGCCGAACTACATGGAAAATCCCAACAAAGGTCAGTGGAGCCAGGAGCTAAGAGACTGAGAGACTTCCTTTCCAGAGACATACAAGCTGGATCACCCTCCTAAGAGACTAAGTTAAGTAATCTAAACTTTGCACAGAGAGTATCTTAGCAGAGGATGGAGAAAGGTTATTTCCTTACCTTTTGTCACAAATTCAGTATTTCATCTTAACTGCTTCAGCATTTCAGTTGAAGTCAAGCATAAACCTTTGCCACAACCACATTAGACAGGGCAGGGAAAGATGGACTGTGGTCTTTCTGTAAGAGACTGCAACCAGGCCTGCTTTCTGTTTAGTACCAAGTAAACCATTTGGGGAAGCTCCCCAGGACAAAGAGACCTTCCACATAGTGCAGTGCTCATCTATTTGGTTTCTCACCTTGCCAGCTCCACCATCAACTGGGACTTCTTCAATTTCTTGATTTTTTTTTTTTTACCACACAAATTTGTGTTTGGGACAGAGGAGAGGCCTGGATTTATCAAAAGGCACACTAGGCCTGTGGCTAGGGCAGCAAACATCTGGGGGGTCAGCAAGCTAGCTGAAGATTTGCTGCCTTCCAGCTGTGCTGAATACTCAGCAGAACATAGCCCCTCCCCTCCCAGGTAGCATTCAAGGGAGGGAAGCGAGTCTGGTGCAGAGAAGCAAAGGGGCAGTTTTGCTAATTTTGTGGAGGTTAGGAGGGACTGAGTGAATGATCACATGTGTCTGTGTGCAAGGGAGAAGAGAATGGGGTGGAGATAGTGGTTTTGTGTGTGAGAGAAAAGGGATTGGCGCTGGGTGTGTCTAAGCCAGACACACCCAGGGGAATAGAGAGGGGATGCAATGGAGGGCAGGACAAGAGCATGGTAGGAACACCTGTCTTCTCCTCATCTCTGCCCACTGTCGTTTCCCTCCCCACCACTACCACCACCACCTCAGTTCACTTTCTCTCTCCTTTAATTTTGGATTCTAGCCTTCAGATCTAGGAACCTCTGATCCCTTCTCTCTCTCTCTCTCTTTTCCCCAGATCCTGGCCTCTCCCTACTCTTCTCCCATCCCAGATTTATGATCTCTTCTCCTTTGCTATTCCCCATCTCAAATCCTTTCTCCTTCTCCTCTCCCTATCTCCAGTCCTCTCACCTCTTCTCACCCCATTCTTGGCCCTTTTCCCTTTTTCTCCCCATCCCAGGCCTTTTCACCCTCGCTCTCTCCTCACCCCATCCCTGAAATCTCCTCCCTTTACTGGTTTTTTAGTTCCCTTTTCATCACTCAATAAAGAGAAGATAGATTATAAACTTTGTTGTATAATTTAACATAAATGATGGAAATGTTGGTCAATATACTTCAGAATTTTCACATTTTTTGCCACAGAATCTACCCCTGAGCTGCCACAGGAAACTGTGGGGCTGTGCTTTAGACATACTCCTTGTTGTCCAACCATATTAGGGGTGGAGGAGAGAGGGAGTGGGTGGCAGCACATTGGTACCTAGAGGCAACAAAATCCTAAATCCATCACAGACAGGGTGCACCCTTTATAAACTGATGACATTGGGGTGAATCTGTTCTCCCCTCCCTTTTTGAGTACTCAGGAGCAAAGACAATTTTTAAAAGCTGTGTCCTCCTTCACTGCTTTCCCCCCTCAGCCTTTCTACATTAGCGTTCCTTATTTTCTTTTTTACTATCCATATGAGTATGTTGGTTGCCCTGGCTAACAGGCCATGCCCAGTGTTATTTCTGCATTGCTTGATTTAAAATAAGAAAACTTCAAGTTTATATGATACTTCACTACTGTACTTGTCCCATTTAATATTTGGGTTGGATTTACTGTCTACTTATACAATACTAGTAAAAGGGTTAATTACTTTTTTATTCTGGTGTGATGATTTTATCTGGTCTGTGGTGCCACAAGTGAGAGGTTGTTTGGGAAGGGCACAGAATTGTGGTATCGGGGTGACTGGGACCCAATCCAAAGATAAATCATATTAGCAATTTCTCATGTGGTGCTCCACACCCCAAGCATAGGGGTAATTCATAATCCAGACCAACGGCGGGGGGGGGGGGCGGAACACATTTTATACTTCTTCATTTGCATAAGCCCTTTCTGAACTCAGTTAAACTATTTTCCTCCATAATGTCCTCCACATCTGTGACCTACTTTGATTTCTAATCTAGTTTTCTATTTTCCGTTTGTTTTACCTTGCCATGGAGAAACACAGCCACTTTTTTTGTGCAATGTTTGCCAGTCTTGATCAGCCAATTCGGTGATGAATGAGGTACCTTCCTGAGACTGACTAAACTTTGCAGGCTAGACAGCTATAAGCCTGGTAATTACCTGTAGAAGCTGTAGAATGTGAATGGTGAAAAGCAATGCTTCTGAGGAGCTTGAAGCAGATTTAGGAGGAGCTGTTAGCCTGCAGAGAGCCAGTTCCAACTGAAGGAAATTACAAGAGGCAAATTGTCCCAGGCATTCCTAGTGGCAAGGGACCAATAGAAAGAGGAGAAAGGCATAGAGAGAGAGAGACAAGCAGAACAGGTGTAAACAATATAGACCCTTGCTATTGTGGTGAGGTTGATGCAGCCTCTGGGGTGAGCCCAATAAACTCTTGCCACCAGAGGTTCTCTTTTGGGAGACTGGTCTAGGGCTTCACCTTTACCAGTCCCTTTCCCCATAGGTTGAGCCCTTGGGTTCCGGGGGCCTGCAGGACTTAGGTTAGAGTCTCTCAGAGAATGGGGTAGATGGTAGTCAAGGGCCAGACCAAAGTCAGAGGCAGGCAGCAAACAAACAAGGCCAATGTTCAGGCAAGGGGTCATTGGCAGGTGGCAATCAAGAGAATTCAGTGTCCAGGCAAGGAGTCAATGGCATGAGGTAATCAAGAGTAGTCAGAATCCAGGCAAGAGATCAAATCCAGTGGTCAGTCTGAAGAGAAGACAAGGATGAGGTAGTAGGGACTAGTACAGGGATGAAGGCAGGGCAGACAAGGCAGAGCTGGATATGACAAGGCAAGGCTGGAGAGATGAGGCAAGGCTGGATAAGGTGGGGCAGGCTGGAGAGATGAGGCAAGGCTGGATGAGCTAACAACACACATGACACAAAGTAGGAGAACCTATTACTAGTGTCGGGGAGGCATTTTGAAAGGCCTTAAATAAAAGGAGTCTGTGATGTTATTGGAGGGTGCTGGGGGGCTTTTACTGCCGTGGCCCCTTTAAGATTCTGAATTCACCGTGCATGCATGTGTAGAGGCCCCATGCTGAAGAAGGAGGATAGCAGTGTCTGTATGCCAGAGGTGTTCTCACCCCAAGAATACCCAGCCGGTGTTGGGGTGAGTGAGGCAGCTCACAGGGACTTCTTGCGAGCCACGGATCATAACAACAGGAAAGATCCAATAAAGAGCTCATAATCATTTAAAAGACAACCAATCAGGAGAAAGCACTCTGCAATATGCAGATAACCCAAACTGTTCAATATCAATAAGATGACACAGAGTGGCAGTACTGCAAAGGCAGAACACTTGAAATGTGAAGAAATTATGGTTTGTCTTGTTGAATAGTGAGTGATTTGATTTTAATTTCTTTCTGGTATGTTTAAATATTTTTATGAATTATCTCCATTAGTTATGCTTTCAGATCAACCAATTGGCCTCTGAGGCAGATGGACCATCATTGAACCACTGTCAGTGTCGGGCATTCTCCCGGTGGTGGAGATTAGAATTTGGTTATCTCATGTCTTCAGACACATTCTAGTGGAAGAAATAGTGTTCTCTAGTGACAACTTTTAAAGCTAAGTACCAATGGAAGTTGTGCATCATTACACCTTGGGAGTTTTTTTGACAGTTTGTGATTTACTGACAAGAATTGCAAATCTGATAAACTGGTCAAAACAAAGATATTTTTTACCTGCAAGTCAAAATCTAAAAAATACTAGTACATAATTCGACTTGGAGTGCAATAGCCTTAGTTAATGGCTGCAGCATATGAGATAAGATGCAGAATGAGATAAGTACCCTTTCCTTTATGGTTTGTAGTTTGAATACTATGAAGTTGGGATTTTGGCTTTTTAGTTGTTGTGGTTCAGTCTTCAATGGATGATGGCTAGCTTTTAGATAATGTTAATCGGTTTTTTTAAAATGTTCTTCTTTTCTCTCCCCCTCCCACACGCTGTTCCCTATTGTTTTTTTTATAAATAAAAGACAATTAGAACAGCATAAAATCCTGTCCCTAATTCATAAAACGCTCTACAATGATAAAATTGAATGGCTAGCCTCATCACTTCATTTCCACATCCCTTCAAGAACTACCAGATCAACTGGCACAGGGATGTTACCAATCCCTTCCCCTAAGACTGCCCATCTAAATAGTGTTAGGGAAAGATCTATCTCCATTGCTGGGCCCCTATTATGGAATTCTATTCCACAGGAATTAAGATTGGAAACAGACATTAAATTATTTAAAAAGGGCATCAAAACATGGCTATTTAAACAAGCCTTCCAGGAGCTTCTAACATAAAGATTTCAGACTACATAATATAAATCAAGGTAATGTATATTTTTCAATTTAATATCTCTGCTCTTACTATACTGCCTCTCTATCAGTTTAAATATTATGATTATTTAGTTTACTATTTTATTTTGTTAATATTTTATTTTATTTATATTATGAAACTATGTATTTACTTCCTTTTCTCTTTTGGAAATGCAAATATTTTTAAATGAATATTTGTTAGCTACTATAAACCAGTTTGATATGTTCACATGAAAATTCGGTATATAAAAATGATTAAATAAATAAATATTTTTGAACAGCCTTTTTCTTTCTGTTTATTAGATTTTCACTGATTGATAGTTCCTGGATGTAATACATCAAGAGTGACCAAACACAACATAACTTCCCTAATTATTTGACACATTTTCTCCTGGTTCCATATATTTTTAGGTTCCTTCTTAGAGCAGTAATGTATTCTGCTTAAAAATTAAAGGAGCAATAACTAGATATTTGTCTTTCAACACATTCTGCTACCAGTCAGAGAAATGACATCTCCCATCTGTTCCTTGTATGTGTATTACCTCTAATTAACCATTGCAAAGAGATTAACCACTGGATATGATTTATTAACTCATTAATAACTTGATTTTCTATCAATGGTAAACATGAAGGTAATTTTATTTTAATACTAATTTTCCAAAACTCAAAATGGTGTATAATAAAAGAAACATAAATAACAACACTAACTAATAATTAATCTTAAATAATTTTTCTCTGCTCATAAGTCAAATGGAAGGGTTCTTCACATTAAAGATGCCTGCTTTTGGAAAGCAGTTTGCCGTGCATTTTCCAGCCTCACTTCACAGGGGGATGGAAGCCTTATGATGGAACATGTCAACACGTCTATCATTTATAATTGCAGTCTCCAGTTTTCTGTGGCTGCTCAGGGGTGCATTCCACATTGTGTATGAAACTTCTGTGGCAAAATGTCAGTAAATCTCCTTAACATTTGCATCATTTTCTTAATTAGACCGTTAATTTATTTTTCATAATAGAAAGTTGTTTATATCTTGCTCTTATATCTGTATAATTCATTTTGTTATAGGTTTTATGAGTAGGAGGATCTCAGGTATTGGTTTGGGGAAGGGAGAAGATCTCAGGGAGAGGTGGAGGAGAGGAAAAGGACATGCCATGAACAGGTGGAGGAGAGGGAGAAAAAGAGAAATTGTTGGGGATTGACAGGGAAAGAATTGGGGTTAGAGAGAGGAGACAGGAGGGACGTTATGGGGGGTGAGAAGAAAAGCATGGTAAGGTTCTGAGAGGGGGAGGAGAGAGGGGATCTGGGGTGGAGGCACATGTCCCTCTTCTGGATCTGGTTCCGCTCCCACTCTCCTCTCACTTCATATTCCACCCCTCCCTTCTCATCTCCATCCCTGTTTCTCTCTCATATCTCTATCTCTTCTTCTATCCCAGGTGCTCTCTTTCACTCTGCTGATCCTCTCTTTTAGATTAGGCATCCAAATGGCAGATGAAATTTAATGTGCACATGTGCAAGGTGATGCATATAGGGAAAAATAACCCATGCTTTAGTTACACGATGTTAGGTTCCATTTTAGGAGGGAAAAGATCTAGGCATCATAGTGGATAATACATAGAAATCGTCGGCTCAGTGTGCTGCAGCAGTCAAAAAAGCAAATAGAATGTTAGGAATTATTAGGAAGGAAATGGTGAATAAAACGGAAAATGTCATAATGCCTCTGTATCGTTCCATGGTGAGACCGCATCTTGAGTACTATATGTTGCGGTCTCGGTCGCCACGCTGGCGCCCGAGGCCTTACCTTCTCTCCGGGTCCCAGAGAGCTCCCGCGTTCCGCGGACCCGGGACCCTCGGCCGCAGCTTCCCCCTGCCGCTTCAGCCCCGCGCGGGCCTACAGGGCCTTCAGGCGCCATGCGCCAGCTCCTTCTCTGCCGCCGGCGCTCTCTCCCGGCTGGTCCCGCCCCCAGGCGCGCGCGCGCGGCTGAGCTCCGTTTTTGAAGGGACCAGCGCGGGAAAACACGGCTCCTCCCTCTTCTGACGTCAGACGCTGCAGGGCTATTTAAGTCCTGCAGTCCTCAGCCTTCCTTGCCTTGCAACAAGGTTCACTACTTCTGGTAGCTCTGAGTTGCGTTCCTGAATTGCCTGTTTCCTGCCTGACTCCGCTTTGCCTGACTTCGCTTGCCTGTCACCTGCCTTGACCTCGGATCGCTTGACCACTCTTGTCTTCAGCCTGCCTTGACTCCGGTCCGTGACTTCGACTCCTGTTTGTCTTCAGCCTGCCTTGACTCCGGTCCGTGACTTCGACTCCTGTTTGTCTTCAGCCTGCCTTGACCCCGGTTGGTGACCCCGATTCCTTCTTGCTCGCCGCCTGCCCAGACTCCAGTCCGGATTCCACTCCTGGGTTTCTTCGTTCTCGCCTAAGTCCCAGCGGCCCGGGTCCCTACGGGCTCCTCCTGGGGGGACCTTGGGCTTCCAGGGCGAAGACTCCTAAGTCCTAGCAACCCGGGCTCCCACAGCTCCTCTGGAGGAGTCACGGGTTTCCAGGTGAAGCTCCTATTGCCCAGTGGGAGTTCTGCCTACCGACTGTTCCCTCGGGTCGGTCGGCCTAAGGATCCACATCCGGATTTTCTCCATCACAACAGTTTGCAAGGCCATGGATCCGGCAGACCTCGCCGGGCTACAGGCCATTCCGGGTTTGGCCCAGCGGTTAGTTCAGCAACAGCAAGTCCTGGATTCTCTGGCTGCTACAGTAGAGCGGCTGGCGTCTCGCATGGATACCGAGCCGCCCGCGCCTGTTCCAGTACCAGCACCCGTTCCTGCACCACTGGTAACCCTCCAGTCCCCTACGCAGCTCCCAGCACCCTCTCGCTATGCCGGGGATGCCAAGGCGTGTCGGGGGTTCTTAAACCAATGTTATGTGCGCTTTGCACTACTGCCGAATCAGTTTCCTACTGATGGCACCAAGGTGGCGTACATTTTTGCCCTTCTGGACGGACGGGCCCTGAATTGGGCTTCCCCCATGTGGGAGAATAACGATCCTGCACTGGGGGATTTGAACCGTTTTGTGGAAGAGTTCAAAGCGGCCTTTGATGAGCCAGCACGCCAGGCTTCCGCTACTTCAGAGTTACTCCAGCTCCGGCAAGGATCGCGGACTTTGGCAGACTACGCGTTGGAATTTCGCACCCTCGCCCACGAGGTAGGCTGGCAGGATGCGGCTCTTCGGGGCGTGTTCCTGGAGGGTTTAGCCGGTCGTATTAAGGACGAGCTAGCGGCTCGGGACCTACCGGAGACCCTGAGTTCCCTGATTGACTTAGCGGGTCGAATTGATCGGCGTTTGCAGCAGAGGGCGAAAGAGGGGCGCCCTTTCCGACGCTCGACGTCCGTGACTCCCAGGTTCTCGAATTCAAGTTCGGGGTCACGGGGAACCGCACCTTCACCAGCAACTGCCTCTGACGAGCCCATGCAAGTGGGCCGTTCGTCTTTGTCACCCGAAGAAAGACAGCGACGCCGTGACTTGAGGCTGTGCCTGTACTGTGGCGGAAAGGGCCACTACCTTGCACAGTGTAAAGAACGGGCGGAAAACTCCCGCGCCTAGGGGTAAGGGAGGAGTGTCCCCTAGGCTGCCTTAGCCCTGCTCCTCAATGTACTATACCGGTAACCTTGGAATATCCTGGTGGTTCCTTCCTCACGCAAGCCCTAGTTGACTCCGGGGCTGGAGGCAATTTCATTACCAAGGTTTTGGTGCAACAGCTGAATCTCCCTACGCGACCCAGGACTCCTGCCTTACGGGTAACCTCTATTCAGGGTACTCCTCTGTCGGGGTGCATCTCCACCGAGACCGTACCGTTGATTTTGCAGACGGGCTTATTACACACAGAGGAGATTTCGTTGCTAGTGTTGGAGAAAGCTGTACATCCGGTGGTTCTTGGGTTACCCTGGCTTCAGAAACACTCTCCTGTGATTCGCTGGAAGGACTTTCAAATTACCCAGTGGAGTTCTGAGTGTTTCCAATCCTGCCTCCAAGCGAAAAGATTCCAACGGATTCCTCTGGCTCACACCTCGCCGGTATTACCGGCTCCGTATGCTGACTTCCAGGACTGTGCGATAGAGTTGACTTTTGACTGTGCGATAGAGTTGCTTCCAGGTACTACTCCCCCCCGAGGACGAGTTTATCCTTTGTCTCAGCCAGAGACCCGGGCTATGTCCGATTATATCACCGAGAATCTGGCTAAGGGCTTCATACGCCCTTCCAAGTCTCCCGCCGGAGCAGGTTTCTTTTTTGTTGCAAAAAAGGATGGGGCCTTGCGGCCTTGCATTGATTACCGTGGGCTCAATGCTATCACCAAGAAGAACCGGTATCCACTTCCCCTCATTCCGGAATTGCTGGACAGACTCCAAGGAGCCCAAGTCTTCACTAAATTGGACCTCCGCGGTGCATACAATCTGGTTCGAATCCGCCCCGGGGATGAATGGAAGACGGCGTTCAACACCCGGGACGGCCATTATGAATATCTAGTAATGCCGTTTGGACTGTGCAATGCTCCCGCTGTATTCCAGCACTTGATGAACGAGATTCTGCGAGACTTATTGCACTCCTGCGTGATTGTCTATTTGGACGACGTTCTCATACACTCCCCGGATCTTGCCTCCCATCGGCAACATGTGAGACAAGTACTCCAGATCTTACGAGACCACCATTTGTATGCTAAGTTCGAAAAATGTCTCTTTGAGCAAGAGTCGTTACCCTTCCTAGGGTATATTGTGTCCTCTACTGGTTTCCGGATGGACCCCAGTAAGGTATCCGCCATCAGGAAGTGGCCCCGACCTGAGGGGCTAAAAGCTTTGCAACGTTTTTTGGGGTTTGCTAACTTCTACAGACACTTTATTCCCCAGTACTCTCGCTTGGTGGCACCTTTAACCGCGCTAACTCGGAAAGGGGCAAACACTCGCCTTTGGCCTGAGGGAGCTAGTGAAGCTTTTGAACAATTAAAGAAGGCGTTTCTCCGAGATACCTGTTTACGTCACCCGGATCCAACGCGGCCATTCTTTGTCGAGGTTGATGCCTCTAACATTGCTGTGGGAGCGGTCCTCTCGCAAGTCTCTACCTCCGGACATCTCCTACCCTGCTCCTATTTTTCCAAGAAATTCTCGTCAGCCGAGTGCAACTACGGCATTGGGGATAAGGAGTTGCTGGCTGTCAAACTTGCGCTGGAGGAATGGAGACAGTGGTTGGAGGGCTCCCTTCATCCGGTTACAATTTATACAGATCATAAGAACCTGGAGTTCCTTAACCAGGCCCAACGTCTTAATCCTCGACAAGCACGTTGGTCCCTTTTCTTTAACCGTTTCAATTTCATACTGAAGTACCGGCCCGCCTTGAAGAATGTACGGGCTGACGCGCTCTCCCGTTATGAAATTCAGGAGGAGAAGGAAGACCTCCCACAACACATTATTGATCCCGCTAAAATCCAGTTAGCCAGCACCACAGCTTCCACCCTAGGACAAGTGGTGGTTTCCTACAAAGACCGCAGAAGGGCATTAGCTTGGGCCCACGACTCTCTTTCAGGGGGTCACGCCGGCAGGGAGAGGACGCTCGATCTGCTTAGCCGCTATTACTGGTGGCCTCGAATACGACAGGATGTCCGAGTATATGTTGACTCATGCCCAGTATGTGCCCGGGTATGTGCCCAGTATGTGCCCCAGTATGTGCCCAGTATGTGCCCGGGTATGTGCCCAGTATGTGCCCAGTATGTGCCCAGTATGTGCCCAGTATGTGCTGCAGGAGCCCCCAGGGCCGACCACTAGGCCCCCAGGGCCTAGTGGTCGGCCCTGGGGGCTCCTGCAGCCGCTGCCTATTCCCGTGGAACCATGGTCCCACATAGCCACGGACTTTGTAGTGGATCTGCCCCCCTCGGAAGGTAATACGGTGATTTGGGTAACCGTAGACCGTTTTTCTAAGATGATTCACCTGGTACCTTTGCCTAAGCTGCCCTCTGCACCTGAACTCGCACTCCTGTTTATTCTACACGTCTTCCGGGCTCATGGACTACCACAGAGTATCGTATCGGATCGAGGGCCACAGTTTACGGCTCGTTTTTGGCGTGCCCTTTGTAGGAAATTTGGGGTCCAATTAAATTTGTCCACGGCCTTTCACCCCCAGACTAATGGCCAGACGGAGCGCACGAATCGCACTCTTAAAACTTTCCTCCGCAGTTTCATCTCCGAAAAGGGAAATAACTGGGTTTCTCTCCTGCCTTGGGCAGAGTTCGCCTACAACAATCATACCCATGCTGCCACAGGACAAACCCCTTTCCAGATCGTGTATGGACGTCACCCAAGGCCTCCTTTGCCGCTTCCTATTTCCATTCCATCACCTGCTGCCTTAACCGCAGCACGTCAAGTGCATCATCTCTGGAAGAGGATTCAACTCAAACTGACCACTGCAGCAAGAAAGTCCCAGCAGTATACCAACCGTCATCGACGTCCAGCGCCAGTTTTTCTGCCAGGTACCAAGGTGTGGTTAAGCACTCGGAACCTCCAACTACCTAACCGCTCTCGTAAGTTGGTCCCTCGATACTGCGGGCCTTTTCAAGTTGCAGAGCGTATTGGTACAGTATCCTACAGACTTCGCCTTCCGTCTTCACTTCGCATCCATAACGTGTTCCACGTATCTTTGCTGAAGCCGGTGGTACTGTCCCGGTACCACCATCCTTCCACTGACGCACTATCATCTCCTTCGTCTACGGAAAATACGTATCAGGTACGAGAAATCTTGGACGTTCGCTTCCGTGCCCGTCGCTGGGAATACCTGCTGGCATGGGAGGGGTGCGGCCCCGAGGAAGACTCATGGGAACCAGCTCGGAACATCTTGGACAAATCATTGCTAACTCAGTTTCATCTGGACAATCCCGGGAAACCTGGCCCTCGGCGGAGGGGGCGTAAGAGGGGGGGGTACTGTTGCGGTCTCGGTCGCCACGCTGGCGCCCGAGGCCTTACCTTCTCTCCGGGTCCCGGAGAGCTCCCGCGTTCCGTGGACCCGGGACCTCAGCCGCAGCTTCCCCCTGCCGCTTCAGCCCCGCGCGGGCCTACAGGGCCTTCAGGCGCCATGCGCCATCTCCTTCTCTGCCGCCGGCGCTCTCTCCCGGCTGGTCCCGCCCCCAGGCGCGCGCGGCTGAGCTCCGTTTTTGAAGGGACCAGCGCGGGAAAACACGCCTCCTCCCTCTTCTGACGTCAGACGCTGCAGGGCTATTTAAGTCCTGCAGTTCTTAGCCTTCCTTGCCTTGCAACAAGGTTCACTACTTCTGGTAGCTCTGAGTTGCGTTCCTGAATTGCCTGTTTCCTGCCTGACTCCGCTTTGCCTGACTTCGCTTGCCTGTCACCTGCCTTGACCTCGGATCGCCTGACCACTCTTGTCTTCAGCCTGCCTTGATTCCGGTCCGTGACTTCGACTCCTGTTTGTCTTCAGCCTGCCTTGACTCCGGTCCGTGACTTCGACTCCTGTTTGTCTTCAGCCTGCCTTGACCCCGGTTGGTGACCCCGATTCCTTCTTGCTCGCCGCCTGCCCAGACTCCAGTCCGGATTCCACTCCTGGGTTTCTTTGTTCTCGCCTAAGTCCCAACGGCCCGGGTCCCTACGGGCTCCTCCTGGGGGGACCTCGGGCTTCCAGGGCGAAGACTCCTAAGTCCTAGCAACCCGGGCTCCCACAGCTCCTCTGGAGGAGTCACGGGTTTCCAGGTGAAGCTCCTATTGCCCAGTGGGAGTTCTGCCTACCGACTGTTCCCTCGGGTCGGTCGGCCTAAGGATCCACATCCGGATTTTCTCCATCACAACACTATATACAGTTCTGGTTGCTGCATATCAAAAAAGATATAATTGTGATGGAGAAGGTACAGAGAAGGGAGATCAAAATGATAAAGGAGATGGAACAGCTCCTCTGTGAGGAAAGGCTAAAGAGGTTAGGGCTCTTCAGCTTGGAGAAGAGACAGCTGAGGGGGATATGATAGAGGTCTTTAAAATCGTGAGAGGACTAGAATGGGTAAATGTAAATCAGTTATTTACTCTTTTTGATAATAGAAGGACTAGGGGACACTCCATGAAGTTAGCATGTAGCACATTTAAAACTAATCGGAGAAAGTTCTTTTTCACTCATTGCACATGTGGTTAGTGTAGCTGGGTTTAAAAAAGGCTTAGATTTGTTCTTGGAGGAGAAATTCATTAACTGGCAACTGCTATTAATCAAATTGACTTTGGGAATAACCACTGCTTTACTGGCATCAGTAGCATGGGATCTACTTAGTGTTTGGGTACTTGCCAAGTACTTGGAGCCAGGATTGGCCACTGTTGGAAACAGGATGCTGGGCTTGATGGACCCTTGGTCTGACCCAATAAGGCAATTTCTTATGTTCTTATGTTCTAAACTGGCTGAGTGGAAGGCGATAAAGTGTAGTGATAAATGGCGTTTACTCTGAAGAGGAGGGCATTACTAGCAGTATGCCTTAGGGATTGGTCCTTTGACCAGTTCTTTTCAACATTTTTAGGAACAACATAATGGAAGGGTTATCAGGAAAGGTTTGTCTTTTTGCTGATGATACCAAAAGCTGTAACAGGGTGGTCCTGCTGAGCACTGAGCAGCTTACCTGAGTGCAGCTTCTTCAAGGTTAAAAATATTTTCTTTTCTATTTTCTCAAGATATAGGGCCAGATTTTAAAAAGGTTACGCGCGCCGGGCCTATAGCCATGGGACGCGTGTAAATCCCGGGGCTTTACTAAAGGGGTGGTCTGGGTTTGAAGGATTGCGTGCAGGCGGCCTGCCGGCGTGGCGCAAAAGGTAAAATAAAAATTTTGGGGGGTTAGAGTAGGGCTAGGGAGAGGAAAGGTTAGGGGGAGGGGTGGAAAGGTCAGTTTAGAGGGAAGGGAATGGGGGAAGGCTGCGCGGCTCGGCACGCGCAAGGTGCTCAATTGTGCACCTCCTTGCACATGCTGACCCTTGATTTTATAATTTGTGTGCTGCTGCGCGCGCAAGTTATAAAATCAGATGTACATGTGCGCGCGCCAGGTAAGGTGGGCACATGTACGCCCGTGCGCACCTTTTTAAAATCTACCCCATATTGGTTTTTTCTCTGCTCTGTATCTGTTCTTGTATGTGGCTGCATAGTTGAGATCTGAATAGAGATTGTAGAATTCTGCTCTAACTGCCTGGTGTGTGGCAGAAAGCTAAAGGGAGAAACCCCTCCCCCCCCCCAAACTGTTTTCTGCTGTTTCTTTTGTTTTGGGTTTGCTGGAATTCTGACTCTTGCTTTCTGGGGGAAATAATACTTGCTAGTTGTTATTCTAATTTCCAAGTCTGTTATTTAAGTGAGGAACTGAGAGAACTAGTTTAGTTTCTACTAGAGATTTGAGAGTGCCTTGAAACTATTTTGAAACTATTGCACAGCTGGAGGTAACCAGAATCTAGTTTGAGCCAGTATCTCCAGGTGAATGTCCTACCTGGCTGATCACTGACCATTTACCTGAGTCCTGCTGATCATTGAGCATCTTACCTGAGTACAGCTCCTGCTATGGTGAAAAGTCTGACATTTTCTGTTACTATTCTCAACTGTTGAGCTCCCTCCCTCCCAATCCCACTACCCACCCACCCCTGAGTTTACTTTTCTTATATAGTCTTCCCTGCAATCCTAGTTAATTAGCTTTTAATTACTGCTTCTGCCTTTATATAGTAGTTCCTTATAGCTCAGATAATAACTTAAACTGTCATATTGCTTGTAAAATTGGTTTTCAAATTCTACTTATTAACCTTTACTAGTTAACACTAATACTTTTAGTCTTTACTTCAAATACCTAATTAAAAAAATCCTTCCTAGAGCCTAAATTTTACCTTACCTTATTTACATGATTTAAAGAATTAGTGATAAATTAACAAAATGTCTTTCATGCAATGCAACAATTGTGGAGCTTATGTACCAAGGCCTATCATTTGGAGACTCAAAGGTAGTCCCTTTTGCCTTCAACTGTCTGCAATTAAAATGGAGTTCATTCATCTAAGGGAGGAATTGTCTAGGTTTCAGTTAAACTCCTCTTCCTTGAACCACTCAGTATCTCACACCCATCTCCCACACAAACCCTGGAAAAAATGGTTTACAGTGGGATCTGGTAGAACAAACCTTGTGACAGACACTCACCTTCCCCAACTTTACAGCATCCTGCGCATCAACCCCAACTCCCACACAGATGTCAGACATCCAGAATTCAGAAACCCAGGAACAACTGGATAACAGTGGGCTCTGGCAGAATAAGGCCCACATGATACTTTTTCTCATTGAAAAATGAAGAAACCTCAGCAATAAATATTGAAGCGATTTCTAAAAGTGAAGTCACCCATTGCACCCAAAAGCCCTGCAACAGAATCAAACCAAATGTCATAAAAGAAAGCTGCTTCTCTGGGAGACAATTTGTTGTTTGAATTGTGTGGGACATGGTACTGTTGTGTGGTTCAGACCCTGCATTGGTTCCTGCCCAGCAGAGGAGGAAAAGCAAATGGAAATATTGGTGATTGTTTCCTCCTTGTCCTCCTCCTCTTCCTCCTTCTACTGGTCAATCAACGTTGCCAGGAGAGAGTGAGTAATAGAGGGGCAATGTTGTAATGGGTATGCATGGACAGCCACCACCCCCAACCCAATTTACACCTGGCCTCTTGCGATTCCATGAGGACTAGCTAAATCTCTGGCAAGGGCTGGATTTTGCATCCTTTGCCATGGCCACAGAATTGTAGGAAACCTGAGCCATATTAATAAAGTTGTTTTTTTTAGGTAATTTTCGATTAACAACTTGAATGTTATCCATTATGATGAGTTTGTACATTGTTTTTTTTTTAATTTTTGTACTGAATACTTAATTAAGCATGGATTTCATTGATCAATTATATCTATTTTGGAAATAAGAACATAAGATTTGCCATACTGGGCCAGACCAAAGGTCTATAAAACCCAATATCCTGTTTCCAACAGTGGCCAATCAGGTCATAAATACCTGGCAGGAGCCCAAAAGGTAGATAGTTACCATGCTGCTTATCTTACGGATAAGAAATGGATTTCTTCAACTCCACATTAATAATGGTTAATGGAATTTTTCTCCAGAAACTTGTCCAAACCTTTTTTGTATGCTGTGACACTAACATCTGTCACTACAGCCTATGGCAATGAATTCCAGAGCTTAATTATGTGTTGAGTAAAAAAAAATATTTTCCCTTATTATTTTTAAATGTACAACTTAGTAACTTCATTGTGTGTCCCCAGTCTTTGTACTTTTTGAAAGAGCAAACAACTGAATAACATTTACTCGTTCCTCTCCACTCATTATTTTATCAACCTCTATCATATCTCCCCTCAGCCATCTCTTCTCCAAGCTGAAGAGTCCTAACCTCTTTAGCCTTTCCTCATAGGGGAATCATTCCATCCCATTTATCATTTTGGTCACCCTCTACTATACCTTTTCTAGTGCAACTATCTCTTTTTTTAAGATGTGGCAACCAGAACTGCACACAATGGGGTAGATTTTACAAATCTACGCGTGCGCGTACTTTTGTTCGCGTACCAGGCGTGAACAAAAGTACGCGGGATTTTATAAGATACGCGCGTAGCCATGCGTATCTTATAAAATCCGGGGTCGGCGCGCGCAAGGGGTGCACATTTGTGTTCCTTGCGTGCGCCGAGCCCTGGGTGTGCTGCCCTTTCCCTCTGAGGCCGCTCCAAAATCGGAGCGGCCTCGGAGGGAACTTTCCATTCACCCCCCTGCACCTTCCCCTCCCTTCCCCTACCTAACCCCCCCCCCCCCCCCCCCCCCCCGGCCCTATCTAAACCCCCTCCCTACCTTTATCTTAAAAGTTACTACTGCCTCCGGGCAACTTACGGGCGCCGGCGCAGCAGGCCCCGACACAGGCCGTTGTGTCGGGGCACTCGGCCACGCCCCCGAAACACCCCCGAGCCAGAAACACGCCCCCCCGTACACGCCCCGAAAACGCTACATCACTCCCGACATGCCCCCGACACGCCCTCCCAGGCAAGCCCCGGGACTTACGCGCGTCCCGGGGCTTGTGCGCGCCGCCGAGCTTATGCAAAATAGGCTCGGCACGCGCAGGGGGGTTTTAAAAGGGATAAATGCGTACTTTATGCGCGTAACCCTTTTAAAATCCGGCCCAATACTCGGATGAGGTTGCACCATGAAGCAATGCAGAGCCATTATAATATACTCTGTTTTATTCTCTATTCCTTTCCTACTAATTCCTAGCATTCTGTTTGCTTTCTTGGCTGTTGCTGAACTCTGAGTAGAAATAAAATCAAATATTAACTTGTATTTTGTTTTTATTTGTCAGTTTTACATCTCCTTAAATCATTAGCTTTAGTTTATCCAATTCTTTATTAATAATTTATTAAATGATATGCATGTCATTAAACTGAAAGATCTATTAGATATGTATTTGTACTTAATTGGAATTTGTTTGACTTAGTAATTAATTTCATTATAATATAATATTTGTTTTATAATTAACACAAGGATATAATCATTTTAAATTAGAATAGCATATTTTTCTGTGATTTGGATTTCATTTTTTGTTCTGTTTTATTTTTGAATTTGGTTTTCTCTTCTGATATTCCTTCAGGGGTAAACAACCTCTATTCTCCCTGGCTACCAATCCGCTCAGAGTTTCTGGACATCCCTAATGAATATGTATAAGACAGCATTGCATGCATGCTGCTTCAGTTGTAAGCAAACCATTCTCATGCAAATTCATTAAGGAGGTTCTGAAAACCTGAATGGATTGGTGTCCATGGGGACTAGAGATTACCTGCCTTTGGATATGCTACATTGAAACAGGCCTTCCCTTGAAACACATGGCAGTCTGAGAGAGAAAGGGGCCCTGAAAAAGAATTTTACTTAAATCTTTGGCCACACCTGTAAAAGTTGATTACTTGGTGTAAGATGTATATACAGATAAGGTGTCTCTTGAGTTTGGACTCTAATTATGCTATATATTTAAAAAAAAAACCCAACATATCTTGTGTACATAATATATTTCATTTCTTTGTCTCCAAAGGCTTCATGATGCCTTTATTTTCACTATTTGTGATCATGCACAGTAGATATAATGGGCTAGATTTAAACTAGGAGTTTAAAATAGGGCAAAAAAAGCCTTAAGTCAGTTTCCTGGAACACTTTTGAAATAACTCATCTTTTACACGAGGATTTAATTTCCTCCAAATTCTGGTGTAGAACGCATTTCACAGAAAAATTGATGCAAGCACAAACCTTGTGCAGAAAAGCAGCTGGGGTGACATCTCTGACTTATATTAAATAGCCTGTGAAGTATATGTCTTCCATGAATTTCTCTAATCCCTTTTTGAATGCAGTTAAACTATTTTCCTGTGCAATGCCCTGTGGCAGTGAGTCCCATAGGAAAGTTATGTATGAAATACTTATTTTTGTTTGAAACCTGCATCCTCATAATTTCATTGGGTGCCCCTTTTTCATGAGACATAAAGGCTAATGTACTAAAACAGTATGTATGTATGTATTTATGTATTTATTTATTTAGACATTTTATATACTGTCATTCCATGTAAAGATCAGAATGGTTTTACAACTTTAACACATTTTTTTAGCTGTGCTGTTTAACTTCAGAATTAAAATAGCATTAGCACATACAAAAAGTGCACTAATTCCCAATAATTTGAGAATGCTAACATTTAACACCACTAATATGTTAATAAGCATGCAAATGGAGCTTAATATATTTATGAGGGCTTTACTTTCAATTTATTAAATAACATTAAAAAGGATGTTTACCGCAGACTTTTTTTTTGTATGTTTTAACTTCTTTATTAAGATAAGTCTCTAAAACAGTACAACTAGAAAAATACTTAGTGACAGTGGTATGAAATCTTATCATAAAGGTCCAGGAGACCAGAAGAAAAACACCACAACTTAAACAGGAAAACCAACAATACACAAGATGCTAACAGGTAGAAAATCATGAAAAGGCAAAGGAGAAAGAAAATCCCGAGCACAAAATAAATTGAACTTCATATTACTGTTCCCAATAACAGGCAAAATCAAACAAAATGTACCCATATCAGACCCCAACACCATTTGATCTGCAACTAGAATGCTATATTTCACTCTAAACATGTCCCCCTATTTTGATATGCAATCCCAAATTCTAAATATACTATGATCTTTGTCTTTTACATAAAAATTAATAACTTCTATAGTAAAGACCTTCCAGGTTAACTGGAACTATGCATCCAGTAGTGGCATGCTTTGCAATTTCCATATTGCACCTAGCGATGACCAATAAGTAAATCAGTAACAGGCAGATACAATACCAAGTGCTGGCTGCAGTGTACGGCTCAACCCATGATTGGACGCATGTTTTGAATATGCGTCCATATTCCCCAATGCAAAATGGGGGTTAGCGCATCCAAAACGCATGTGTGGTTAATAGTGCTCATCACATACAAAAAATGTTGATGAGGCAATTATATATTCTCCCCATGCAAAAATAAAATGTGCACCCGAGGCGCACATGTTTACTTGCCAAAATTAACGCCTGCCTGGAGCAGGCGTTAATTTTGGAGGAGCCCAAAATGTATACAGAAAGGCAGAAAATACTGCTTTTCAGTACTTCCTCTGACTTAATATCATGGCTATATTAAGTTGGAGGAACTACAAAATTAGAATGTCCTAAAAAAAAATAAATAAAGGGTGCCGCTGTCAGGTTAGGAAAAGTGACGCTCAATGAACAAGTGTCCATTTTCCTAAGCTGCGGCTGTGCACAGGTTAGGAAAACAGACACTCTAAAATTGAGCGTCCGTTTTCCTAAGTGGCTGACAGCCACCTCTCCCGGGCACCCATTGCCGAGGAGGCGTTAGGGGCACACAATTTCTCCTAGTGCCTCCTTTTTATCAGGGCAGCCCATTTGCATTTTGCATTCGGTGCCCCAGAGAGGTGGATTGGTGTGTGTTAAGGGGACGGGGGCTCAATCATGAGAGACCATTTAATGTGCGTTGATATTGCATCAGTCTGCAGAGGAATATTACCATTATTAGAAAGGATAGCATCCTGAGTGGACAAGCTTATCAGGATGAGTGTGGCGTCAAGTGGAAAATGAATATCAGTTATTTTAAATATCCATGAAATCATCTCTTTCCAATAGATTGCCATCTGTGAACAAGTCAGCCAGATATGAAACACAGATCTTACATCTCCACAACCTCCCCAAAGTTTATTTGATTTGAGTAGACCCATTTTGTGTAGCCTTACAGGGGTGATATACCAATGGTACAATATCTTGTATCCATTTTCTTTAGTCATCATGCCCAGTGAGTTTCCCTGGCTAAGCCTCTATATTTCATCTCAATCTACCTCACCTAGGTCTGTACCCGAGTTTCTGGCCTAAAGTGCTTTGTATTTCCCTACTGAATCATCTGTCATACCTATGAGGATCTTATATAGTTTTGTTATTGTTCCCTTTTTGCACTATTTCCTGGTAAGTAAATTTTCAAATGGTTTCATTCTCCTACTATCATTAATACTATCCTTACCTCTATTAAAGATTCCATTTATTTTTAAATATTATACAAGAAGCAGCAGTTGGATTTGAACCTTGGCTTCGCTGTTTTACAGTCCACTACTCTGATCACTAGGTTATTCCTCCTCTCACCCTCTTCTATGCACTTGTAGGTAGCTGAACACTGGCACTGATTCAATTCCTAATTTTAAATGCTAGAGGCAGAGAAATCTCCCTACACACTGGTTGACTGATAGCATGTAATGGTAAATGGTACCTACTCTGAAGAGAGAGCCATGTTAACTAGAGTGCCACAGGGATTGGTATTGGGACTAGGGATGTGAATCGTTTTTCAACGATTAAAATTATCGTCCGATAATGTTAATATCGTCTTAAATCGTTATAGAACACGATACAATAGAAATTCTAACGATTTATCGTTAAAAATCGTTAAATCGTGTTAGTGCGCACTAACGGGAGTTAGTGCGCACTAACTCCCAGTTAGTGCGCACTAACTCGATTTAGTGCGCACTAACTGAAAATGATACAAATAAACACTTTCCAGGTCACTGAAGGTCAGTTAGGAATGAATATGTGTTCCTATTGGCTGGCTGCCCTCTTATCTATTGATGTTACCAAGGTTACCACTGAGGTGATGGTTGGGGGGATGGGAAATGGAACTGGAAACTAACAAACACCAACAGAAAATGAAACAAAGTGTTCACACTTCCCAGGTCAGTAAAGGTCACTTAGGAATGAATATGTATTCCTATTGGCTGGCTGTGCTCTTATCTATTGATGTTACCAAGGCTAACACTGAGGTAATGGTTGGGGGGATGTGAAATGGAAACAGTTGGAAGCTTGACAAAAAAAGTAATGTAATGATCAGCACTCACGTGACTAGAACTTGTTTGTTTATTATTTTTGTTAGCAGGCACCTGAAATGCTAGTGCATGTTGAATTTGCCAATCACTGTGCATTTTAGAAAGGTGGTCCTGGCTGGAACTGTACACAGTTCAAATATATGTAATTGATTGTTGGTAAGTGTAGATTTTAAGTGATTCTCCTGCACACAGTGCCCTAACCCTGGCACCAGGGGTGTTGTGATCTTCCTGCACACAGTGCCCTAACCCTGATACCAGTCTGAGACAGCTCCCTCCCTGCATTACTAGTGAGAGGCTGGCTTCACAGACAGGGGGGAGCTGCCTGACCCTCACTCCTGACTTCCCCCATGTCCCAGCTAGTGAATGGTGTGTGGGTGAGGGGGGGGAGGATGGTGAAGTCTGAGACAGCTCCCTCCCTGCATTACTAGTGAGAGGCTGGCTTCACAGACAGGGGGGAGCTGCTGGACCCTCACTCCTGACTTCCCCCATGTCCCAGCTAGTGAATGGTGTGTGGGTGAGTGGGGGGGGGAGGAGGATGGTGAAGTCTGAGACAGCTCCCTCCCTGCATTACTAGTGAGAGGCTGGCTTCACAGACAGGGGGGAGCTGCCTGACCCTCACTCCTCCGGGGTATTGTGATCTTCCTGCACACAGTGCCCTATCCCTGATACCAGGGGTGTTGTGATCTTCCTGCATGCAGTGCCCTATCCCTATTAATACCAGGAGTGTTGTGATCTTCCTGCACGCAGTGCCCTATCCCTAATACCAGGGGTGTTGTGATCTTCCTGCACACAGTGCCCTATTCCTGATACCAGGAGTGTTGTGATCTTCCTGCATGCAGTGCCCTATCCCTGATACCGGGATGTGTGCAAGAAGATCCCAACACCCCCGGTATCAGGAATAGGGCACTGTGTGCAGGAAGATCACAATACCCCTGGTATCAGGGTTAGGGCACAAGTTCTAGTCACATTGACTGATCACATTACTTGTTTTGTCAAGCTACCAACTGTTTCCATTTCCCATCCCCCATATACTGTCAGTGGGAAGCTTGGTAACATGAATAAATAAGAGGGCAGCCAATAGGAATACATATTCATTCCTAAACTGACCTTAACTGACCTGAAAAGTGTCAAATTGTATCATTTTCAGTTAGTGCGCACTAACTCTCCGTTAGTGCGCACTAACTCCCGTTAGTGCGCACTAACTCGAGTTAGTGCGCACTAATCGGAAAAAAACGATTTTTAACGATTTTCTTGCCCTGCCACACGATTTCTATCGTTAAGACGATATGGAAAACGATTCACATCCCTAATTGGGACCGGTTCTGTTCAATATCTTTGTGAGTGACATTGAGGAAGGGATAGAAGGTAAAGTTTGTCTATTTGTGAATGAGACCAAAATCTGAAGCAGCATGGACACCCCTGAAGGAATAGAGATAATGAAAAGGATTTATGAAGGCCTCAAGAGGGGTTGAAGATTTGGCAGCTGGGATTCAATGCCAAGAAGTGCAGAGTCATGTATCTGGGATGCGGTAATCCAAAAGAGCGGTATGAGATTTGAGGGAGGGGGGAGGCTGATGTGTACGGACCAAGAGCAGGATCTTGGGGTGATAGTTTCTGGAAATCTAAAGATGGCGATTGCAATGTGACAAGGCGATAGCTAAAGCCAGAAGAATGCTGGGCTGCATAGAGAGAGGAATAACCAGTAAGAAAATAGAGGTGGTGATGCCCTTGTACAGGTCCTTAGTGAGGCCTCACCTGAAGTATTGTGTTTAGTTCTGGAGCCCTTATCTCAAAAGGGATAGAGACAGGATGGAGGTGGTCCAGAAAAGGGCTACAAAATTGATGTGGGGTCAATTTCAGAAAACCTATGAGGAGAGACAATGATATGAATATGTATACCCTGGAAAAGAGGAGATGCAGGGGTGAAATGATACAGATCCTCAGATACCTAAAAGGTTTTAATGATGTGCAAACGTCAAACCTATTCCGTTGGAAAGAACTCAGTAGAACTATACATTCCCATTCATACATTCAACTCTCAGTATAACTATTACCTTTTTCAAGGGGCTTTTAGACCTTTCACATTTATGGAAAGAAGTTTGATTTCAGGAGAATGACTCTTGTTGCAGGAGAAGATTCATAGAAGTACATATTCACAGATTGTGCGCGAGAGAAATAAATTGATGAAGGTAAAACAGCCACAAAGCTTTTATTTAACACACATATTGCATAGTCTTACATTTCCTACTTACAAGCAAAGAAATCATTTACCTCTCTAACACAACCTTGAATCCCAACTCACCTATCCAAACCCCCACAACCCTTTAGATCATGCATCTCTAAGAGAGCAGAGCCTTCAAGTTTCCTCAAGGAGCACGTCTCCCATCCGAATATCAAGAAGAAAGAAAAATATAGCTCCCCTATGAAGAAAGACTAAAGAGGTTAGGGCTGTTCAGCTTGGAGAAGAGACTGCTGAGGGGGGATATGATAGAGGTCTTTAAAATCATGAGAGGTCTAGAACGGGTAGATGTGAATCGGTTATTTACACTTTTGAATAATAGAAGGACTAGGGGGCACTCATTGAAGTTAGCATGTGGCACATTTAAAACTAATCAGAGAAAATTCTTTTTCACTCAGCACACAATTAAACTCTGGAATTTGTTGCCAAGGGATGTGGTTAGTGCAGTTAGTGTAGCTGGGTTTAAGAAAGTTTGGATAAGTTCTTGGAGAAGTCCATTACCTGCTATTAATCAAGTTGACTTAGAAAATACCCACTGCTATTACTAGCATTAGTAGCATGGTATCTGAAAAAACAAAACATATATTGTTCTTTTAGAAGAGAAGCTAGGGAGCAATGGAAATATGGAAAAAAGAAAATTAAGAAGAGAAAAAGAAAGAAAAGGCAGGATGGCAAAAATAAAAAAGGAAGAACAAGCTTAGTGATATTCTGCCATTCATCTTTACCATTCATGACAAACTAATCTGAGAAAGAGAAAAAAAGGGGGATGAGAATTCTGGAAAAGTGATATTGGAACAGACTTAGCAAAGACAATAGATTGACATTTATATAGGTCAGTCCAGGTTGCTGGAACATCCATACTATCTTACAGAGATGCCATCCCCATGCATATTTTTTTACAACCTGTTGGAGATGAATTTTGGTTAGAGCTTTCTGTAGCCAAGCATCTGCGCTTATTATTGCAGGCCTATTTCCACATGTGGGAAGCTCCCCATGTGTGTGCACAACATCACCTATGATGCCACCTTGTCCTCCTATGGCTTCACCACTTCCTACAATGCATCATCCTACAATTCCTCCACCATGGCAGATGAAGGATATCCCCCCCATGATGACACAGATGGGGGCATTCCTTTCTGCTGACATGAGGAGCAGCACAATGATCATCTTGTCCCTCTGGAGGAGGCAGCCCTTTAGCATGCAAAGATGTCACAGACCTTTCCTGATTTATAATGAATACATACCCTTGATCTGTTCAGGCAGCAGAAATGTGTTTTGAATAGGCCAAAGGGTCTCTCAATGACTGACTTGGTCTGCCAGTGGGCCCTGTTGTAGTGCACATCAGCTGCTGTCTGTAGGTATGCCAGCAGGATCATGAGCCAGGTTTTGAATGGATATCCTCTATTACTTATATAGGAGAAGGCAAAGAAGAGCCAACCACTACTAGGGGATACCAAGGTGATAAGCACCGAGGATGTCCCCTGGTAGTGGCTGGAGTGGGCTTCCTGGACCAAAGCAGTAAGGCCACCTAGATACCTGGGAGAAAAAAGGGCAGAGGTCATTTCATGTGTGGTTGTAGCAGGAGCTGCATATTTATTTACATAGAAGCCAACCATCAATGATGAGACTTTCCTGGAATCAGTCATGAATTCCTGACTTTGTGAAGATGTAGGCTTCGTGACAGGATCCAGGAATCTTGAACACAACATCCATAATGATCTCCTTGGCATTGCAGACCATTTACCTGTTGAGGGAGTAGAAGCCCTTGCAGTCACAAGGGCTTCTACTCCCTCAACAGGCAAGTGGTCTGCGTTGTATGCTAGTGGCATTTAAGGGAAGTGAGTGCAATTGATAGCCCTCAAAACAGAGGGAAAGCATGCAGTTTGTTGGAAATCAGTCATTATTTGTTGTTGTTCCTGTTTTCTTCAACACACACACACACACACACACATATATATATAGATAGATAGATAGATAGATAGATATAGTGACGTTTTCCTGAGTAAAATCAGGCAGAAACTGATCTATATATATGGAAGTGACTAGCTGGCATTTTCCAGCCATGACTCCTAGAGGTGTCTTGTCAGGTGCCAGTGGCAAAAAAGGCCACAGCTGAGGTGATCTTGAGGTGTCCTGGCAAGGTGTAGCCTCTTAGCATGAAAGGGTGCAGGTCCTGCTCTAACTGCTGGCATAGATATAGTATGGTTTCCTTATCGAACTTGAACCTGCACAAGACTTGCTCCTCAGACAGATCCAAAAACTGTGCCCTGGTCCTGTATCTTGAATGAGTACCTCCTCTTCTTCCTCTGATCTCTCTCCCTCTACAAACTTTGTGCCATTAATATCCGTACATTTATAGTATTCATACTGAACTTTAAATTTTCACCACTCATTCACCCCTGCAATCTGCCCCCGTGACACCCACCTGCCCCAGCCTGCCTCTCTCTGGCTCCAGTCACCATACACACACACATAGCTTCTCAGAAATGCAGTGCTATTCACTGAAAGGGTCCCCAAAGAATAGAAGCAAACCTTGTAGCTGACAGAAGGAGAAACCCAACAAACATTCTTTTTACAGGCAAACACACTTCTGGGCCAGGACTATGATTTTCCACTCTCCCCTTAGCCAGCTGCCATTTTCACTCACCGGAGAAGCCAGCACGTCAAACACCAAGTCCAAAAAGATTATTCAAGCTTGAAATTGGCACATTAAATAGCATAGGTAAAAATGTTCACGACATTTGTGCATACTTTCTTTATAAAATAGCAAAGTACGTGCAAATTTGCAAATCATGCCCTGACACACTCCAAACATGCCCAATTTGTTCGCATATACTGTTGTGTACGAACACGGGAGAAAATATGCACTCAACCTCGTTAGAAAATCTGGTGTGAGAAGGTATCCCTCCTGATTGTATCTCACCTTGAGCTAAGATTTGGACAAGGCAAGGAATTAAATCTAAAATTCAAACCCAAGTAAACTTATTGAAAATATTACTGTATTTTGACTATATAAGGCTTCAACTTTAAACTAAAGTACAGACCGAGTTTATTGGGTGAGTGGAGGAGTGATGGAATGGTCTTCCCTGAGTTATAAATTATAAGAGCAGCATGTATTAAGTATGGTCTGAAAAGATACAAAATTAGGGAAAAATATCTATCAGGTACAATGAAAACTGGGAGTTTAGATTTTCTTGAAAAGACAGTTTAACCTAAAAATAGAATTCTGTGGAAAATTCATCCTCACAGATGCTTTGTTAACACAGTACTAATGCAGCTCTATTTATTGGACCCAATCTGTATGTGGCAGGACCTCCTCAGTCCGCCACTAAATGCCCTTAGTATCCATTCCAATTAGTCAACACTCCGAGCTTTCCATCCCCCTGGCCCTCCTTCCATCTAGGAGAGCTGGGATTGGTTGCTCTTTGCTTTATAACCCGGACATTTTGCAGTTTAAGGTGTGGCTAGAATCAGTTCAGGACAGACGCAGAGAAGTAAAGATAGATATTTTTCCCCTCTCTGGCGAGGCCTTCCCGCCTCATCAGGTTTTTGCTTTGTGAGGGGAGTCTCCTCCGTGCACACCCTGCCAGAGGGTTTCGGGAAGTTTAGTTACGGTAAGCACCTCATTTTGCTGGAACCCCTGCGGGACTCCCTCGCCAGCGCTGAAGATCAGTGAGCTCATTCACTCCCTGAATGAGGCAAGCACCTGTGCCAGGCTTGGCAATGTGAGGTGATTGAAAGCTAGAAGGATCCTATTTTTGGAAGGGACTGTGTTTAACCTTGCTCCTTTGGGGAGGGTCATCCTGGCTGGCTGGACGCAGAGGGTAGGGGCTGAAGACCAGTGAACCCATTCACCTCATGAATGCGGCAAGCACCTGTGACAGCAGAACACCGGTCTGGGAAGATTACTGACCAGGAAAGTATTTTCTCTTTTGTTGTGAGGGGGTTTCTGAGTCACCCCTCTTCACTGGGAGCTTGGCTGGATCAGCAGGTTCCTGACCCACCGACTCTTCAACCCGAGGAGTCACCTTTTCAGAACAACTAAAACGAGTCAAGTAAGGTCATGGAGACCCCATCCGGATCTCCGCCTACATGGGATTAGGACCCAGGGCTGGGTGTTTGGATTTGAAATGGAGACTGAGGTAGGACAGTTTTTTTGCTTTGCTAGAAAGAGTCCTGGGTAAACAGCTGGGAGAGGTTTAGCACATAGTTACACCACCTATTGGGAAGCTCAGTCAGTTTGCTGAAGAAAAGGACACCTACCCAGAATGAAGCACCCTATCTGTGTAAAGAATCATCTGTAACTGCACACTTTTTAAAAGATGGACTTTAATTTGCCTTTATCTAATCAGTAGCTTATTCATTAACACCCAGTGCCTAGTCCTGCTTGTATTGTTCACAGCAACTCCCTCCAGGGGTTGCCACAGCTACCAACACACACAGGATTTTTCTCACCACTGTCTGGGTCATAGACGAGAGCTCAGGACCTAGGAGGAGTGCTAGCCTGAGCAGCCCCTGAAGAGAAATAAATTGGTTTGTGTGCCCTGGGACATTAAATATCCCACTAAGAGTTACATGTATTACTGTTATGTATGACACTGGAAGTGTTTCAGTATTTATTGTTATAGCAAAGCCCAAGTTTTGACGGAGAGAAATCTGATTAAGCAAGCTTACCTCATTTTGTACATTAAAAAAAAAAAATCCTAGATGAAAATAGGTTTGTTTTCTTTGAAGGTGGCCAACCTGGCTGATAATCAGAATGCGTGCATATCTGAAAAACAGTATGGCTGCCTGGAGGAAAAAAGGATTTGGGCTAGTGTTACTGAAACAGGAAAGTGTGTGGTAGGTGTCACTACAGTATGATACAATACAGTTGCCCCCCCAAATGTAAGAACGTTTAGGGCAAATCATCTAACTGCTCTCTGACTCAACCTGAGTATTTTCACACAGCCAGTTTTTTCAGCTATGTTGAACTACTGCTTTAATCTGCACTCATTCAGAAGTGACTGAAATATAGAAAGCACAGTGGCCATTTCCTAGCTTTAGAAACATAGCACATTGCTATACAAGCAAAAATGTGATTCCCACTGCATGCAGTGTTATTATGTGCTACTTAAAGCACCCTTTGATGGATAGTTTCACTTATTAATGTCAGAGAAGGTTTGCAGCTGGTAGTCTGTCTTTTTTTCCCCCCATGGTTATTGTAATACAGCTTACATCAAATTGCCAGCTACCACTAATATGAAAATCAAGAGGGAGGAGGGTGGAGACTGTTAAATGATTGCATTTCCAAGCAGCTACTGAGTTACAGTACCATGCTGCCAACCAAGCAAACTACCTTTTGCAAGCCCTACATTAACTCCAATGATTACCACAATGGCTTTTGCTGTGCTTTTACACTATCCCATGTGTTTCATCTCATGGAACCATTCCCTTGCCATAGTAAAAGGCAGGATGTCATACTCCCTTAGACAGATAAGCATCTGAAATATTCTACAAGGGTCGTACCATTGCCAACAATGAATGTCCAGGCTCCAAACAACATGAAAGAAATTGAATCTGAACCCAGGCACTCTGCTTCAGAATTGAAAACATTAACATTTATTCTAACAAATCTAATTTTAATGTTTAGATTTCCTGTTGGAGGTTCTATTTTGAAACCGGGTTTATTAAAAGGAATTATTTCGTTTTTCCGCTTCTGAAAAGGAGCGCGTTGATTCTTGTTCCTATTGTACTCAGCTTGAGAATAAGCTTCCACAGCAAGGATAGGCCACTCCTATCACTGAGTGCTGCAAACAAGTCTGGTTTGTGGGATAGTCACAATGAAGATGCGTAAGATATACATAAGATATATTTGCATACAATAGAGACAGTGTGTGTGTGTGTGTGTGTGTGTACATATATATAATACATATTCATTGTGAATATGCTCCAAAACACAACCTGTCTGTGGCATTTGAGGACCAGAGTTGTTTACCTTTGTTCTTGAGTTTTACTTTTTAGCCTCTTTTCCAGAAATTATGATCAAGACTAATGATCCTTGATAAATATGTAATAGAATAATATAGTAATTGGTGGCAGATAAAGACCAGTTGACCCACCCATTCTGACCAGTTGTTCTGGTTTACACTGCTAATGATTTATCCAAGTTGCCTGTCTGCTTGTAAGATATAGCTCTTTATTCAAGTCCATTTTTTTGTCTTCCTCTTTGGTTCTCTACCATAAGAACATAAGATATACCATGCTTAGCCAGATCAAGATCCACTGAGCCCAGCATCCTGTCTCTGACAGTGACCGGCTCAGATCACACAAATACCCAGCAGATCCCAAACGTAGATCTTATTGCTCACTCCCAGGAATAGTTGATGGCTTTCCCAAGTCTACCTGCCTAATAACTGTTTATGGACTATTCCTCCAAAAACGTGTCCAAACCTCTTTTAAACCCTGTGTTGTCGTTGACTTGATTATGTCCTCTGGCAACAACTTCCACAGTGTGATTATGCGCTGATTGAAAAATACTTTCCACATTTTGTGTTAAATCTGCTGGTTTTTAATTTCATGACGAGCTAGATATTCAAAAGACAATTTGACGGATATCTAAAAAAGTATCTATCTAAACGGTTAAGCTGCTATTTTAAAAATCTTAACCGGCTTTAATCTAGCTGGATAAAGAGTTATCTGACTAGCATATAGCCAGTTACGTTGGGGGCATTCCAGGGGTGGGCAATTGGCATTCCCGGGAGGAGCGCAGTTAGCCTGTTAGGTTAACCCAGTGGTTCCCAACCCTGTCCTGGGGACCCCCCCACCCAGCCATTCAGGTTTATATCCTGAAAACCTGAATGGCTGGGGTGGTCCCCAGGACAGGGTTGGGAACCTAACTGGCTAACTCTAACTGTGCCATAGGGCTGATCTAAAGTTAGCTGGATACAGTTATCCAGCTAAGTTTAAGATATCCAAGAAGATTCAGTGGTGCTGCTGCACTGCTGAATATCCCGGTTAAGTTAGCTGAATAGGTGTGTCCAGCTAACTTTACTAGCTACTCAGCAGCTGAATATAGACCCCAGTGTCCCCTTGTCTTAGTATTCTTTGAATGGGAAAATAACTGCTTTCTATTTACCCATCCTATCCCTCCAATGATTTTATAAACTTCTATCTTATCCTTGCTCAGCTGTCTCTTTTCTAGGGTGAAGAGCCTTAACCTGTTTAGCCTTTCTTCATAACGGAGCTGTTCCATTTCCCTTATAATTTTTCTTGTTCTTCTCTGTACCTTTTCTAGTTCTGCAATGTATTTTTTTTAGATGGGGTGCACACAATACTCAAGATACGGTCGCACCATAAATTTGTACCTGATACATGATAGTCTAAATACAGATCTATACATGATATTATATTCTCTATTCCTTTCCAAATAATTCTTAACATTATATTTAAGGGCTTCCCAAACGTTTATCCAGTGTGCCCTCATTTTAGCATTTGAAAATTCACTTGAAACCAGAGGCTGACAAAAACAAATTAGCAGGGTTGTGGTCCTCCTCCAACAAACATTGCACTGTTACCCTACCCATACTCCAGATGATCCCCTTTCTCAACTTACACCTTCTCTACCTAATCCTTTCTCCCAAACTCCAGCCCTGCCAGAGAACCTCCTCTCTTAAGCTCTTCCCCTTTAGCGGACCCCGTCTCTCAACCTTTGCCCCTTCAGTTCATCTCCTCTTATATCTCCCAGCTCCTCTCACTCTCCCAGCCCACCCCTTCTCTTACCCCCTTCAGTCCTGTTCGCATAACCCCACCTGATCCTCTCTCACCCCAAGCCTCTTATAACTCCCAGCTGATCCTTTAACATCCTGTCCATCTCAGCCCATCTCCCCTTCTCCCTTCACTTTCATCCCCCATCCTCCCCTCCAATTTTTCACATTCCCCCCAGCTGATCCCCTCTAATCCCCAGTTCCTCTTACATCCTCCAGTTGATCTTCTTTCATTCCCTCTCTCACATTCTCTACAGCCAGTCCCTCTCCAGCTGATATAACCCTCAAACCCCTTCTATATCTGATCCCTCCCTTCAAACAGCCCCTTCTCTGAATATCCCCCTGGCTAGAGTCAGCAGCAACATTTTCCTTTGAGCTTTGTGCCAAAGTCGAATGACAATAGGTGAGAGGCCAGGCTGATGACAGAGGCACATTTTTTTCTCTTGGGTAGGTTGAGTGAAAGTTGAGGTGAATGGAGCAGTGGCAATCTCCACTGGTTTTTGCACACTTAGGGGGTCATTTACTAAACATTTTTCCCATAGACACAGAATGGGAGAAAACCTTTAGTAAATGACCCCCTTAGCCCTCTCCTCCCATCATAGCTGGTTGGTTCCAAGCCTGACAGTGATCTGCCAGTGGCAGCAGCATTAGTAATGAAAGTCATCATGGGGCCTGTGCAAGTTCATAGGCACTGCAGCAGCCACAATCCCTCCTCATGCAGGGCTTCCTGTTACCATAGAAACTCATGCAAGAGTGAAGCCACTGAAAGGCCTGGGTGTTTGTATTAGCTCAGAGGCCCCACTCTGCTTTCCACTACTTATGCTTTTTGCATCTGAAGAACACTGCCATTTGCTGCACTTGTGACCCCAAATGAAGGTTTTGGGATCCCAACCCTCAGTTTGGGAAGCCTTGTTCTATATATCTTTTGATTGCTGCAATATACTAAACTGAGAATTTCAATATATCATCCACAAGGACTCTGAGGTCTTTATCCTGGATGGTGATTCCTAATATGGAACCCAGCATTGTGCATCACTTTGCACTTATCCACATTAAATTTCAACTGCCATTTCGATGCCCAGTCTCCTTGTCTCACAAGGTCCTTCTGCAATTCCTTACAATCCATTGCTGTTTTAACAAAGTTGAATAATTTTGTGTTATCTGAAAATGTGATCACCTCACTCTTTTTACAGATCATTTTATGTATATGTTAAACAGTACAGGTGTCCCAATACTAAATCCTGGGACACTCCACTATTGAACTTTATCTATTTGGAAAATGGACCATTTAGTCTTACTCTATTACTTGTTTTTAACTAGTTACCAATCCACAGTAGGACACTGCCTACTATTCCTTGACTTTTTAGTTTTCTGAGGAGTCTTTCATGTGGGACTTTGTCAAATGCCTTCTTATGCTGATTTTCCCCCATTAAGTTATGTCTGTCTATATGGCCAGTAATTTTGTTTTTCACAATAGCTTCTACCAGTCTATAAGTTTTTTAGATCAGGGATGGGCAGTTCTGGTTCTTGAGGGCCGCAAACCAGTCAGGTTTTCAGGATATCCCTAATGAAAATGCCTGAAATAGATTTGCATACAACTGAGGCAAAGTGCATGCAAATCTCTCTCATTCATATTCATTTGGGATATCCTGAAAACCAGACTAGTTTGTGGCCCTTGAGGACTGGAATTGCCCACCCCTGTCCTAGATCATCTCTAGAGTCCTTTTTGAAAATCAGTGTTACATTAGTCACCGTGAATCTTCAGATATTGTGGCTGTTTTTATTGATAGGTTACAGATTACGAGTAAAAGATTGTAATGCACAATTTCATAGAAACCTAAAAACATGATGGCACAAAAAATCCGTATGGCCGATCACTTCCTTAGAGATCTCCTGTATTTATCTCATGCTTTCTTGAATTCAGTTACTGTTTTTCTTTCTCTACCACTTCCACTGGGAGGCTGTTTCACACATCCACCACCCTTTCTGTAAAGAAACGTTTCCTTAGATTACTCCCGAGTCTATCCCCTTTCAACCTCATGACCCCCTTATTCTAGAGCCTCCTTTCCATTGGTAAAAGCTCATCTCCTGTGCATGGAAACCTTTGAGATATTTGAATGTGTCTATTATATCTCCCCATCTTGCCTTTCCTCTAGAGCAGGGGTGCTCAAACCAGTCCTATGGGCTCCCCCCAATCAGTCCTGTTTATATCCTTTTGAAGGTGGGGTCTCCAGAATAGTACACAGTATTCCAAGTGAGGTCTCACCAGGGACCTATACAGATGCAATATCACCTCCCTTTTTCTGCTGATCCTTCCTCTCCCTATTGCAACCAAGCATCTTTCTGGCTTTTACCATCGCTTTATCCACCTGTTTGGCTACCTTAAGATCATCAGCTACAATCACCCTCAGATCCTGCTTTTCCTTTGTGCTTAAGAAGAATTTCCTTTGGGCTTTTGCATCCTAAATGCATTATTCTACATTTTTTTAGCATTAAATTTTAGCTGCCAGATGTTAGACCATTTCTCGAGCTTCGCTAGATCCCTCCTCATGTTTTCTACTTCTTCCTGGCTGTCCACCCTGTTACACATTTTGGTATCATCGGCAAAAAGACAAACCTTTCCTAACAACCCTTTCTTTATGTTGCTCTCAAAAATGTTGAAAAGAACCAGTCCAAGGACCAATCTCTGGGGCATAACATTAGTAACAACCCCCCTCCTCAGAGTAAACTCCATTTACCACTACCTTTTGTCGCCTCCCACTCAGCCAGTTTCTAACCCAGTCACTCTAGGATCCATACCATAGGCACACAATTTACATAGTAACATAGTATTGTCTGCAGAAAAAGACAAAACGGTCCATCCAGTCTGCCCAGCAAGCTTCCTATGGTAGTAACTGCCACTCTGTGTAGGTTACCCCCATGTGTCTGTTAAGGGTAGTAACTGCCGCTCTGTGCAGGTTACCCCCATGCCTTATGATAATAATATACTGCAACATTTTTACATGGTGAGCAGCTTTCCTGATAATTCAGAAATGCTGCTTTAATGTTCTTTGCTTTTGGACTTAGCTGTAGAAGTTTTATCCACAATGTATCAGTACCTGAGACCATAAAAGTCAGGGCCTAGCGTTGGCTATCTTCAGAATCCAATACCCTTTTTTTTCCCCTGCCCTGCCATCAAATCAGAGAGCAATGTTGCAGTTGTGTCTAAAACATCAAGGCTAATTGGTTAAGGGCAGTAATCACCCATGCCTTCTGGTTAAGGGTACTAAGTGCTATTCTGTGCAGGTTACCCTAATGCACCCTTTGCTTCATCATTCTCAAGCCTTTAGGGATCCACAGTGTTTATCCCATGCCCTTTTGAATTCATTTAATGTTTTTATCCTCACCACCTCTTCCGGAAGGGCATTCCAGGCATCCACCACTCTCTCCGTAAAAAAATGTCCTTATGTTCGTTCTGAGTCTTCCCCCATGGAATTTCATTTAGTGACCCCTAGTTCTACTGTTTCCTTTCCAATGAAAAAGGTTCAAAGTTTGTGCATTATTAAATCCTTTTAGGTATCTGAAAGTCTATATCATATCCCCCCTGTAACTCCTTCCTTCCAGGGTGTACATATCCAAATCTTTCAGCCTCTCCTCATAAGTCTTCCAATACTGACCCCACACCATTGTGGTCATCCTTCTTAGGACTGCCTCCACCCTGTCTCTAAATCACTTTTCATTCTATCTACTCCTTCAGGCATGTCCACTCTGTTACCAGGCCCGAGCGTCAGTCCTGGGTCAGAGCCAAAGCCCTGGCATTAGGATCTGGCCTCTGGGCTAAGCCATGGCATTGGGCCTGGTCTGGGCCCTGGCTTAGGCCAAGGCCCAGGCATCAGAACCTGGCCTCAGGGCTGGGCCATAGCAAGGCTGAGGCCCTGGCAGTCCTCCAATCCCTACCTAGGCCCCATGCCAACCCTGACTTAGGCTCTTGGCATCACTGTGACCCCAACCTAGGCCCCACGCAAGGCCCTGGCTTTGGCCAGGGTCTAGGCCTTGTCTGCGGTCCCCCCCCCCCCCCCCCCCCCCCGGACTGGGTAAGTGGGAACCAGGAAGAGTCTAGTTTCCGGGTGGCAGGGATGGGTAGGATCACGGCAGGCCCTGGGAGGTCCCGTTTCTTTTTTTTTGCGGGGGGTGGTGGTTATTTTCCCAATGCTTATTTCATTTTTTTTAAAACTAAAGAAACGAAATAAGCATTACATGAAATGAAATTTGTGGGATAAAAGTCCCCCCAAAAATGAAATGAAAAGCAAAACAAAATCCCCCCCCCCTTCCCACACATATGCATTAGTTGCTGAGAATTATCACCGTCAAAGATTGAGGTAAAGAATTTATTTTTTACCTTGACCTGCCTGAGCACTACTTTTATCCCATGATCATCTAGCAGTCCAATTGACTCTCTCACAGGCTTTTTGCTTTGAATAAACTTGAAAAAGTTATTCGTTTTTATCTTTATGGCGAGCATTTTTCAAATTCCTTCTTGGCCTGCCTTATTATGATTTTACTTCTAACTTGCCATTGCTTATGTTCTTCCCTATTTTCCTCATTTGGGCTTGCTTAATGTTTTTTGAAAGATGCCCTTTTGGTTTTAATTGCCTTTTTGACCTTTCGTGGATTACAAACTGGTTGGAAGACAGGAAACAGAGATTAGGATTGAGTGATCAATTTTCTCAGTGGAAAAGGGTAAACAGTGGAGTGCCTCAGGGATCTGTACTTGGACCGGTGCTTTTCAATATATTTATAAATGATCTGGAAAGGAATACGACGAGTGAGGTTATCAAATTTGCAGATGATACAAAATTATTCAGAGTAGTTAAGTCACAAGCGGATTGTGATACATTACAGGTGGACCTTGCAAGACTGGAAAATTGGGCATCCAAATGGCAGATGAAATTGAATGTGGACAAGTGCAAGGTGTTGCAAATAGAGAAAAATAACCCTTGCTGTAGTTACACGGTTAGGTTCCATATTAGGAGCTACTACCCAGGAAAAAGATCTAGGCATCATATTTTATTTATTTATTTGTTTTTATATACCGGTGTTCAATTTACATATCACATCGGTTTACAAATAATTTGAAAGGTATGGGAAGGAAGTCCTTTCCTTTTGACAGGTACAGTAAATGATTAGAGAAATGTAATAAGATGTTATAGCAGCAACATGGGTAAAAACAGTGCCAATAATGGAAACCGTCGGCATCAATGGGGGAATAGATAGCATAAATAATAATAGTGTAACAGAAAAGGAATAGATAGCATAAATAGTAATATAATAGCAATAATTAGCATTAGAGTAACAGAGTAACAATAATACTTTAAAATTGTCAGCTCAGTGTGCTGCAGCAGTAAAAAAAAAAAGCAAACAGAATGCTAGGAATTATTAGGAAGGGAATGGTTAATAAAACAGAAAATGTCATAATGCCTCTGTATCGCTCCATGGTGAGACCGCACCTTGAATACCGTGTACAATTCTGGTCACTGCATCTCAAAAAAGATATAGTTGCGATGGAGAAGGTACAGAGAAGGGCAACCAAAATGATAAAGGGGATGGAACAGCTCCCATATGAGGAAAGGCTGACGAGATTAGGGCTGTTCAGCTTGGAGAAGAAATGGCTGAGGGGGGATATGATAGAGGCCTTTAAGATCATGAGAGGTCTTGAATGAGTAGAATTGACCTGGTTATTTACACTTTCGAATAATAGAAGGACTAGGGGGCATTCCATAAAGTTAGAAAGTAGCACATTTAAGACTAATCGGAGAAAATTCTTTTTCACTCAACGCACAATTAAGCTCTGGAATTTGTTGCCAGAGGATATGGTTGGTGCAATTAGTGTTGCTGGGTTCAAAAACGGTTTGGATAAGTTCTTGGAGGAGAAGTCCATTAACTGTTATTAATCAGGTTTACTTAGGGAATAGCCACTGCTATTAATTGCATCAGTAGCATGGGATCTTGTTAGTGTTTGCGTTCTTGCCAGGTTCTTGTGGCCTGGTTTGGCCTCTGTTGGAAACAGGATGCTGGGCTTGATGGATTTTTGGTCTGACCAGCATGGAAATTTCTTATGTTCTTATGTTCTTATGCTGGCAGTCATTTGATTTTCCTTCAACCTATTTTAATGCATGGAATAAAATTTATCAAAGCTTCTAAGATGATGAGATCAATATTGAAAATCTAGCCATTCAGCTAAATTAGCCAGTTAGGCATATCCAGCTAACTTAGATGGGCTATTTTGCAGCATAGCTGGCTATGCTGCTGAATATCCCTGGACAAATCGCTACTTAGATGGATAAGTCTTATCTGTCTAAGTTTAGACCTGCTAATGAGCAGGTCTAACTTAGCCGAGTAAGTTATCTGCTAAGACTGAATATCGCTACTTATCCGCATAACTTGTCTGGTTAAGTAGATAGCCGATAAGTGACTTATCCGGCTATCTAGCAGCCTCTGAATATAACTCGATATTTAGTGGTTGCTAGATAGCCAGATAAGTACTATATTTATCCAGTTATCTAGTGTTTGAATATTGACCTCAGCATTTTTAAGCAATTTACCTACCTCATGCAAATGTTTAACCTTGGCAACTTCTCCTTTTAGTTTTTTTCTGATTTCCTAATTTTATTATAGACTCTCTTTTTTAAAGTTAAATGTTACTACTATAGTTTTATTTATGTTGGGAACCTTTGGTTTCTCTTACTAAAAGGAGTGTACTAAAATAAATTGCTGGGGAGGTCTAGTACCGAATAAATAGAGAGGGTTGTATTTTTGCTCCCCCATGTGGAGACTGCAGATGGTATTTTCTAGCTGTTTAACATCCTCACTCACATTCAGTCACTTTGGATTTTTAGTTAGCCTTTCAAGATGATAGGAGCTCTCTGTCTTCTGCCCTTTTATTGTTTCAAATTATTAAGGAGTTGGTTTTCCCTTGAGGGTCTTCCTTCTAGTGTGACCCAGTTTGGAGTTATTTTTACTTAGGTAAAGTCATGTTTGAGAGACTTCCATTGTTGGACTTTTGTGTGAACTGTGCAAAGTGGATTGAGGTGTCCCTGTGTTTGGTTAAATCAAGGGTAGGGAAGACCTGCTGACTCAGGTATGCTACACTTGAGAGGATAGTGCCCATCTGGTACTTCATAAGCAGAGCTAAAGTATTTAGGAAGATTTCAGAAAAGGTATGAGAATTGGGACTTATGTTCTGATAAACTATTGGGACTATTCTAACCACTTCACAGTGGGGACACAGCAGAGATATCAAATTGGGAGTTGAAAACAGGATTGAATTATCTTCAATCTGAGTAATCTGAGAGGAGAACGAGATAAAGTGTTAATACATGTCCTTCCAAAGGAATACAGAGATTTTGCTGAAAATTGAGGTCACAAGTTTATTAATCCTTATGCTGTCCTATTATTTGCTGACATTATCTAAATTCTGAACTTGAGCTGTAAATAATTTTCAATCATCAAATCAACTATCAGTAAATGAAGTTGGAAACCACATTGTTCTCAGTGTGATTTTTGGATATAAGAGACTGTGATATTTATCAGTGCTGTGTACAGGAACAGAAAGGGGTTTGTAGTGGGACTATTGCAAAAGAGCTTTGAAACTATTGTTCCCCTCCCTGCCACATACACAGGAAGCCCTGGAACTCAGTGTGGAATCGCTATCCTAGGAGAGACCGGGAGATTTGGTGCAAAACGGGTTCATCAATCAATCCTTTTTCTTTTTTATGTGCCCCTGGGTGCCAGTAGAAGGATCTGTCCTTCCCAGGGCTTACATTTAGTATCCGCCCTCCAGTGATTATGTCAAATTTAATTGCATGATCACACATGGCAATCACTTCTATAATACAAAACACACTGGTAATTTTTAATAAATTTGAATTCTACAAAAGATTTCCTTACTGCAGAGTTTTCATCTAAAACAAAATTAGTTTTATCTCTCTCACTCTCTCCAAGTGTAATTTTACCTCAACACACCTTATTTCAAAAACAATTTAAAAAATGTATTTTATTATGTGATCTTTTATAATTGATTAATTTTTACCTTTTTATATAGCAAAAATGATTGTATTACTTAAAATGAACGGGAAAACCTTCAACTTCCATAGTGTTTATTTAGTTTCAAGCCTGCATGCAGACTGCCATCACAGGAAAAAAATTCTTTCACGAACCATTGTCTTTACAAAACAGTTTGAATCAAAACTTTTTAGGACTTTTTTTCAATAAATTGTTCCACTTAAATATTAAGGTGCTTAGTGTCTCTCTTATATCTTAATGTAGCAGCCTTTATGAAATAGTACTCATCTTCTCCATCATGTTGCAATGTAAACCGGAGTGATAAGTAACTCTGTTACCTGAACTTCGGTATAGAAAAAGTTATAAATAATAATAATAATAATAAAGCCAACACGTCCAAGCTTTTCTATTTGCGCTCCATCAGGGATGTGTCATAAATTTCCTGCTACCTTCATCTGCTTCTCACTTCAACTGTTCAGCCATCTTTAAATCTACATGGGTAACAGTACATTTTTAAACATTTGTACAGATGAAAGGCTGGCCGATTAATGAATTGTTTTCTGCCAAGAAAGGCATCACTTTAAATATGATCCAATCACACTTCCATTCACAAAGATAGACACTCATGTTGACCAACAGAACTCTATTTAGAGACATTCAATGTCATTAAAGGATTTCCATTTGGCTATTTTTTTAAACCAATCCAGAAGTAGCTCATCACTAACCAACCACTATATTTTTCATAGTCAATACAACTATTGACATAGTCCAATTTTTTGATCCACAAAAAAATAATTCCATTTATATTTAATCCTCCTGGTTGCAGGTTCTTCAAATGAAAGATCCACTGCTGTTGTCATCTCATCAATGTGATCTCGCGATTTCCATCCATAACCGAAGGTAAAACTACATCAACCACACAGCACTGCAAATCAAAAAATGAATGCTGAAAAGTTAAACAATATTGCACTATTGGTGCTTCCAGTCATTGATGAGCAAGACAGCTTTTAAGTTAAGAAAGATGTCTTCAATTTTCTAGAGGTCTTCCTCACATATACTAATTTACATGCGCAGATTAATATATACACAACACATGTGCTGTTACAATCTGTTTCTGCCTGTGCTTTCCAGGAGGTGAATAGGATTGCAAAGCTGTGCCAAGCCTGGAGTTTTTCATGAATGTTAGCAGTGATTTATCTTTTGAGGGATATTCCAATGATGATTATCCAGTCTCTTCTAGGGGGCGATGATTGCTCTAAACCTGAAGATCACATTTACCATAAGTCCAGAAATGATGGGGAGAAGTAGGTGATGCCAACTACAAGATGCCAGCTCTTCCAATGGTACAGGGAAGAAGAGAATCCTGTGGACTGCATGGAAAAGGCAGACCTAGGGTTTCACAGTCCAGAAAAGCACAGTTACCACCACCTTAGAACATCCGAGATTCTGCCACCATGAGGGGCAGAAATGGCAGGTTGTGGCAAAACGTTTCACAGCACGTGTAGCAAAATGGTGGCTTAAAACATTGTACATGAACAACATAGGCCAACATTAGCAAACCTGTTGGACAATATTTTAGAAAATTTGCTCTTTTTGTGTCTAACAATATTTAGTCAATAATTGTAAAAGAAACCCATAGGGAGTTCATTCAGGAAGAGGAGGAAAAGTCAACCTGATAACATAAAAACATGCATGCAGTTGGATGATGTTGAACTGAAAGCATATTTAGACCTTCTCATTTTGAGTGGCTTGCTCCATGGAGGTCTTTACACCCTGAAAGAGCTGTGATTTTCACACACATAGGGTGTCCTTGTTTTCATGCCACAGTGAGCCTGGAAAGATTCCAACAAAAAAAGCAGTGCACATATATTTTGATATTATAGTTATGCAGGAGGAAAGGAGAGTTTAGACAAGTTTGCTGCCTTCCATGATGTGTGGATACTGTTTATGGAGGAACTTCAAACGGTTATGTGCTATGAATAAATCTGATTGTAGACAAGCAGCTGGTAGCTTTCAGAGATCACTGGACAGTATGGGATACATTTTCAAAAGTACACGTGGGCGTCCATGTGCGCGCACATGGATGCGACGATTTTATAACAAGCTCGGGTCATCGCACTCATGTTATAAAATCCAATACCACATGTGTGGCCGATTTTATATTGGCACATACATGAGCCCACTCGCACGCGCACAAGGGGGGGGATTTTCTTTAAAACTGCGCGGCGACGCAATTGGCCTTCACCAGTTCCCTCCCAGTCCACTCCAATAAAGGAGAGGACTGGGAGGGAACTTCCCTAACTCCCTAACTACCCTTTCTCCCTTTTACCCTCTCCGCCTGACCGCTAATCCCCACCTAACTAATCTAATTTTTTTTGTTTTTAAACTTACTTGCTCTCAGGAGCTGAAGTAAGTTCCATGCGCCAGCCGGCTGCCAGTGTGCACTTCACCAGGAAAGTGCCTAATGGCGCTGTCCGGGCCAGCCCCTGCCCCACCCAGCCCCTGCCCCTGGACCGCCCCTTCTTGGAGACCTGGCACTTCCGGGGATACTGGTACATAAGCGCGTGGCCGGGACACTTTGAAAATTAATTTGGTGCTCGCAGCCTGGCCACGCGCATTTGTCCCAGTATTTGCACGCGCCGGGGAATTAAAATTAGGCCATATATGCCCAGCAAACCTTCAAAAATATGGCATGAAGATTTGGTGGTGTTATGATGCAGCAACATTGTACCCCCAGAATGGGTTTATTTACTTGGGCATAAAAGCTGAAGTACAGCAGGAACAGGTATCCATTTTGTACAAAAACTTGTTCTGCCCTGGTACAAACAGGAAGAAATGTTTACACTCAGTGTGGCCAAATATTCAAACAGCACCACTTAGCAGGCTAAGTCAGACCTTAACCAGCTAAGTGCCATTGACTATCGATCTCTTTGTGCATGACTATTTGTAAATGCAAAACAAAGAGGAGGCCAATGACAGTGTTTTTCAGTTTGATTTTGGTAAAACTGCCAGCTTTGTTGTTTGGATAAGAAATCATCCTGCTTGGCACAGCATATGAACTTAAGAAAGAAGGCACCTGTTCCTTACTCTTCTGGGAGAACAGCAGATCAATGGAATGACCAAACAGGCTATGTAATTTCAGTTATTTGACCAAACCAATCAGATTGGCCTTGATTGCACAGGACTACAAAATCCCAGTATTCACCAATGTAGATGCTGAGAGAAAAAAAGAGCAACAGACTCCAAATCACAAAGATGTGAGGACTGCAAAAGATTTGTGTGCAGAGAGCATGTAACTACCATAAAACTGTGTTCAGTGAAAAAAATGTATGTTGTTGTATATATCGTATTACTTAATATTTTCTGAGTTACTGAAAAAATGTTTAATCCTGAGAAAAATGGTTTTCTCCTAAGTTTATAAAAAATAAAATGTAATGCCATAGGAACTATGATTTTACCAAATAAAATGTTTGATTAATGTTGACAAATCAAGTTTTTCCATAGTTTATTTATACTATTTATTGGGTATTTGGGTCGGGGTCCAAAAGGACCCCAAAATTGCACCAATGTCAATTTATGGGAATGTCTGAATGTCCCCCAAACAATGTTAATGCTTTTCTTTTCATTACAGACTGTGAGAGTTAATTAAAATGAACCATAAAACTAAAAATAAAATATTTAGTGCAAATCCTTTCTACTTGCATTTCAGTTTTAAGATTTATTTTAACATTCTTTAAAAAGGATGTTTGTACTAAAACGCTGACCTACAATGCTGGCTTTTTTTTTTATTTATAGAAACATAGAAACATAGAAATGACGGCAGAAGAAGACCAAATGGCCCATCCAGTCTGCCCAGCAAGCTTCCCTCATTTCTTCTCTCATACTTATCTGTTTCTCTTAGCTCTTGGTTCTAATTCCCTTCCACCCCCGCCATTAATGTAGAGAGCGGTGATGGAGCTGCATCCAAGTGAAATATCTAGCTTGATTAGTTAGAGGTAGTAGGGGTAGTAACCACCGCAATAAGCAAGCTACACCCATGCTTATTTGTTTTTACCCAGATTATGTTATACAGCCCTTATTGGTTGTTTATCTTCTCCCCTGCCGTTGAAGCAGGGAGCTATGCTGGATATGCGTGAGGTATCAGTATTTTTCTTCTCCCCTGCCGTTGAAGCAGAGAGCTATGCTGGATATGCATCGAAAGTGAAGTATCAGGCACATTTGGTTTGGGGTAGTAACCGCCGTAACAAGCCAGCTACTCCCCGCTTTGTGAGTGTGAATCCTTTTTTCTTCTCCCCTGCCGTTGAAGTTATGCTGGATATGCGTGAAGTATCAGTTTTTCTTCTCCCATGCCGTTGAAGCAGAGAGCCATGCTGGATATGTGTCGAGAGTGAAGTATCAGGTACATTTGGTTTGGGGTAGTAACCGCCGTAACAAGCCAGCTACTCCCCGCTTTGTGAGTGCGAACCCTTTTTTCTTCTCCCCTGCCGTTTAAGCAGAGAGCTCTGCTGGATGTGTGAAGTAACAGTTTTTCTTTTCCCCTGCTGTTGAAGCAGAGAACTATGCTGGATATGCATTGAAAGTGAAGTATAAGAATGGAGTGATCAAGCTAGTTGAAAGGCATCAGGAATAGAGGAAGGTGGAGGTAGTAATTTGGATATTTGGTTTGGGGTAGTAACCGCCGTAACAAGACAGCTACTCCCGTCTTTGTGAGTGCAAATCCTTTTTTCCACATTTCCTCTTGCTGTTGAAGCTTAGAGTGATGTTGGAGTCACAGTAACCATGTGTATGTTTATTGAATAAGGGTATTGTCTCCAGGCAGTAGCCATCATTCTGGCGAGTCACCCACTCTTCATTGGCGGCCACTTGACTTTATGGATCCACAGTGTTTATCCCACGCCCCTTTGAAGTCCTTCACAGTTCTGGTCTTCACCACTTCCTCCGGAAGGGCATTCCAGGCATCCACCACCCTCTCCGTGAAGAAATACTTCCTGACATTGGTTCTGAATCTTCCTCCCTGGAGCTTCAAATTGTGACCCCTGGTTCTGCTGATTTTTTTCTTATGGTAAAGGTTTGTTGTTGCCTTTGGATCATTAAAACCTTTCAAGTATCTGAAAGTCTGTATCATATCATCTCTGCTCCTCCTTTCCTCCAGGGTGTACATATTTAGATTCTTCAATCTCTCCTCGTACGTCATGCGATGAAGATCCTCCACCTTCCTGGTCGCCCTTCTCTGTACTGCTTCCATCTTGTCTTTGTCTTTTTGTAGATACGGTCTCCAGAACTGAACACAGTACTCCAGGTGAGGCCTCACCAAGGACCTGTACAAGGGAATAATCACTTCCCTTTTTTCCTCCCTATCAGTCAGTCACATGTAATTAAATTTCCTTAAGATTATTATTACAGCCTACCAAAAAATTGATAATTTTGAAATGCATCACAGTGAGCATAACTCCATTATATAGTTATTACACGCCATACAAACACTACATTTTCTATTTCAGTTAAATTTGTTACCTTTGATTTTTTTAAACCAACAGAGGAGGATTCAGAAGCCTATGGTCAACCTTCTGGTACCATAACTCGTGCATAAAAGGCAATAACATGGCTAAAACAGGTGTAGTCTAATCCCATACCAGTGTAACTTTCAGTGCCGTATGGATTTTTGTAAATGTATTTTTTAGTTTGTTACAAATAAAAAAATTAATAGTCAAGTTTTTTAATTTCATATTAAAAAACTTAAGCTAAATAAGCTGATCAAATGTGTTTTTTTCTTTAGCCAAGTAAGAATAGCCCAAGAATAAAGTCTGACACTGACAGCGTTTTGGCGATCACGTCTGCTTCAAGGGCCTATTTTAAACTTATGCATTTCAATCAAGCATGGCCACAAACATCAATAGCAATGGCCGTTGATAGCAATGGCCCACCACAGGACTAGGCTATTGCTTTATTTTATTTTATTTAAAATATTTTATATACCATTTTTTATACTAGATGCAATCAAAACAGTTTACAATGTAACATACATAAAATCACAAATAAATAATGCAAAGTAAGGGCTTTAAAGAACTTAAACAGTATATTTCATAAAATAAAGATGAAGAACAGATTGAAAGCTATTAGAGGAAAGATAGAATGAGAGCAGTAAAGCTCAACACAGTTCAAGAAGGCAATAAAAGAGAGGCACGATTAAATGGGCCTTGTTGATGTTAAAAGCGCATTTAAAGAGATAGGTTTTTAAACTCTTTTTAAATTCTGTCTTGCTATCAAGGTGCCTAATATTATCTGGGATAGAATTCCAGAGCTGAGGGCATCTCGTTATGTCTAGTCGGGCAATTTTGATTGTAGGAACTTGCAGAAAGTTATTTTGGGATGAACGTAAGTTTCTTGAGGGTCTATAGATGTGTAGTTGAGAGCTGAGCCAAGTTGAAGTGTTGTCATTTAATAAATTATGAATAATGGAAAGAATTTTGAATTTGATCATGAATTCAATGAGTAACCAATGTAGAGAGTATAATACAGGCGAAATATCGTCTCTACGTGACTTGACAGTGAGGATGCGTGCTGCTGTGTTCTGGATTAATTGTGGTGGCCGGACAGCATTTTGGTGGAGACCAAAAAACAGGGTATTGCAGTAGTCTAGATTACTGTAAATTAAAGGTTACAGGACTGTTCAGAAGTCTTGATGAAAAAGTAGGGGTTTGAGACATTTTTTACTGTTAGGGAAATATGGTGTGACATGGAAAGACTGGAGTCGATTATGGATGGAGTCGATAATGACTGGAGTTGATAATGACTCTGAGGTTGCGGGCTTTAGATGTGATTGGTAAAAGAGTGCCATTAAAATCAAGATCAGCAGGAGGATAAGTGTACAATTTCTGTTTTTGAGGTGTTAAGTTTCAGACAATTGTGGGAGAGCCAGGATTTTATGGTGTTGATGTATAAGAAAACTAAAGATAGAGTATTAGACCATGATTTTGAGTACGGAACAAAAAACTAGATGTCGTCTGCATATATTTTGAATTGGATATTAAGACTGTCTAAAAGATAGCATAATTGTAAGAGATAGATGATGAAAAGAATGGGTGAAATTAAAGAACCTTGTGGAACTTTTGAGGGGATGGAATATTGCTAGGATGCACACGCCCCTATGTGGATTTGTATTGATGATTAGTGAGAAGAGAATTAAACCAGCTGTAAACCGTGTCCGAGATACCAATTGAATGCAGTCTAGACAGTAGCATAAAATGATCAAGGGTGTCAAATGCTGCTGAGATGTCTAAGAGCACTAGTATATAGTCATGTTGGAATCAAATTCTCTTAATAAAGTATCAAAGGAAGATATCAGCAAGGTTTCCGTGCTGTGACTTTTTCGGAAGCCATGCTGATTTGGGTGTAGAAGCTCGTTATCACAGAGGTAATTGTTTAATTGGTATAAAATAATGGATTCTGTTGCTTTGGCAAGTGTGCTATCAAAGTTTGTGGCTATGATACCAAAAGTTGACCATAGGCTTCTGAACCCTCCTCTATTTAAAAAAAATCAAAAGTAACAAATTTAACCAAAATTGAAAATGTAGTGTTTGGATGGCGTGTAATAACTATATAATGGCGTTATGCTCACTGTAATGTATTTCAACATTATCAACTTTTTGGTAGTCTGTAATAATAATCTTCTTAAGGAAATTTAATTACATTTGACCGACTGATAGGGAGGAAAAACCCCCCCAAAAAGTCAGCATTGTAGGTCAGCGTTTTAGTACAAACATCCTTTTTAAAGAATGTTAAAAGAAATCTAAAAATGCTCTGAAGTGCAAGTAAAAAGGATTTGCACTACATATATTTTTTAGTTTTGTCGTTCATTTTAATTAACCCTCACAGTCTCCTGTGGTACCAGACAGTTGCCTATAGGCTTCTGAACCCTCCTTTGTTGGTTTACATTTCTTAATGTTGGGTTAATACTGCAGCCCTTTTTTGCTTTGTAGTTTACCTTTGATTTTATTTTGCTTGACATTTCAGAAATTTCTCCTCCTAATTCCTCCCTAGTCCCCTGTTGGGCCATATCAGACAACCCATGTGCCATAAATCTTACCTGTGTGGTGAGGCAAAGGAGACGAGCACAGGAGCTGAACACTGATGAAAACCATGGGATAGCTTTCAAAATAATCAAGATGATTTTGCATTTTAATTTTATATGGTAAATGCCAGTCTTTCAGTATCAAAACAGGCCTGACTTTAAAAATAACTAAAATATATGCTTTCAGCTTAAACAAAGGCACTGTATGCAAATAAGTACCATAAATATTCATGGAGGCTACTCTAAAATCCAGACCCATTTGTGGCATTGAAAAGACTGGACTCGACTGTTCCTAATATAAACTCAACTCTGCATTTGATCAGAGCTGACATTTAATTAGCTGGGTTTAAACTCTGCTTTGTTGAAGACATTAAATACATATTTAGGAAAGAAATCGAGACATATTGTAGTAGTACAACAAACACATAACTATTATTTACTTTTTATTTTCTGCTTGTTGGAATTTCAGAGTGGGTTACAATCAGGTACTTTAGGTATTTGCCTATCCCTAGATGGCTTGCAATCTAAGGGGGTCATTTACTACGTCACAACTTTTTACCACGGAGGAATGGGTGTTCCCGCAATATTCTGCTCCTTCCCAGGAAAATATTGCAGCCAATTGCCTACAATATTTTTTAGCGCAGAAAAACTCCGCAAGAAATAAAATAGGAGCCCATGAAGAAACATGTCATGATAGCCCTTAATCACGTGATGGGGCAAAGCCCAGCCGATGCCATTTTGAAAGATGGCATCAACTGGCCTGCAGCCTAGGGGTGCTCTGGGCCACTGTTACCAGAGACTACTTCTAAAGGTATGATGAAGTCTGGGAGGCAGAGAGTGGGCTACTAGGCTACCAAAGACTACTACTGTTGGGAGAAGGCACAGAGGTAACCCAGGGATTGAATAACTTTGGGAAGATTGGATCTAGGGGGTGGTAAATTTTGCAGAAAGCGGAGGGGTATGAGTACTGGGCAGGGCATAACCACACAATTTTAATCTTACATTTTATTTGTTTTACTTCCCTTTCTCGCAATCTGCATTATTTTATTTGTATAGGATTATTTATGCATTAATACATTTTATGCATGCAAAGCAGCTAATTTCAATGGGGCAGATTCTTTAAGCAAATATGCAATATATGATAAACAGCATTTTAAGTGTGATAAATGCTATTTTCCACAACTTAGTAAATATACTTCTAAGCTTGTACCTGAGCCAATAGAGGGTAAAGTGACTTACCCAAGATCACACGGAATAGCAGTAGGATTTGAACTCTTGTTTGTCAACCCACCTCTCTGACCATTTGGCTATTCTTTCACTCTATGAGCGAGCGTTGCCTTTCATTTGCACTGTAAGTTAAGGATATACTTTTACTAAAAGGATTGTTTGCTTCTACAATCCTGCTGTTTCTTTGTATGCAGTATCTCTGCACTCAGCACCAAACTGGCAGCAGGTGTCAGTATCTGTACTGCAAAATGAACTGTCCACTTAAATTAACAAGATAATTAAAGGATAGAAAGTGTTTGTAACAGAAGACATGATAGTATTTTTCCACTTACATTTTTATTGCATTTCATTCCCTGGCATACATTCTATAGAGACAGATGTCTACATACAAGAAGGCTGGTAGGAGTATTCCATACATGTTATACCTTCTGTCTAAAAATGTATAGGCATTAGGAAACTGACATTCCACTTCTTTATAGAAAGTCTCTTCTATATAGCAGACAGGAACTTTAGTTTAGCCATGTTTTATTGTGAAAGAGTTTGAAAAATATTCTTTATCTAAAATAAAATTTCATTGCATTATTGTTTTCTATAAGAAAGAGTCACAAATGTTTGCTGAAAGCTACAGCTAAAAGTACAAGGCTTTAAAATGAAAGAATGGCTGCTCTAAATAGGTGATGGATGCTCCAACTCAGTTTCTTAGAGATGTTTATTTTTGGACTGAAATTGAACAGTGGATAAATTTCTGTAGGAGAAAAGAATTTGAGAGGTTAGCCAGGATTACAAAGTATATGGAAAGAAATAGATAGCACTCTACATAATAATCTGTGTTAACAAGGTTTATAATCTATAAATCCTCTCTTTTGATACTGAAATTCTTCTGCTAACTGTCTTCTAAATGCAATTTTAAAATGAATTTCCTCATTTTATGGTGGAATTAAAGGTCAAACAAACAAGTTGTAGGTGATACCTTTTTATTGGACTGGAAAGCTCATTACAGATCTATTACCGCATATACTCATATATAAGTCACAAAATTTATGCCAGAAAAAAGCACAAAAAAGCTGGCTCGATTTAGACACACATATTATAGTATGTGTGTATAGCCCCCCACCCTCCCGACTCCCCAAAACTCACCAAAAGTCTCTGGTAGTCCAACGGGGAGCCCAGGAGCGATCTCCCGCTCCCGGGCCATCAGCTCCCAAATTTCAAAATGGCGCCGGCAGCCCTTTGCCCTTATCATGTGACAGAGGCTACCGGTGCCATTGGGCGGCCCCTGTCACATGGTAGGGGCCGTTCATTGCTCCTACCATGTGACGGGGCCAGCCAATGGCATCGGTAGCCTCTGACACATGGTAAGGGCAAAGGGTTACTGGCGCCATTTTGATTACTGGCAGCCGATGGCCTGGGAGCGGGAGATTGCTCCCAAGCCCCCCCCCCCCCCCGCTGGACCACCAGGGGCTTTGGGTGGAGGCTGGGGGCCTTTGATGGGTTGGGGCTCTGGTGGGTCGGCTGCAGGAGTATGGATTGGGTGGCCTTGAGCAGCAAAATGAAAATCTGCAGTCTGCCATGATTAAAGAAAAGAGGAGCACTGGGTAAAGCAAAGAACTGTTAAAAAATCATTTTAAAAAGGCAGAAGCAGTAACTGGATGCAAGAGGAGAGCCACGATGAGAAGGCCCGACAGTGCTGTGATTCAGAGGGACAGCAGAGCAGTGAAGAGGCTAGTTGAGAGAAGAGAAGTCGCAAGGAGGAGGGGACGGCTGAAGAGAAATGGCGTCGCGCTCTTTCTAGTCCATTTCCGTCACTCAGTTGCTGCTCATTTCCAAGGGGGGACCCTGAGAGGAGGAGAGTGAAGAAGGAGCCGAGCAAACACGGCGTCAGATTGCCGTCAAGGCCCGGGTCCTCTTTTTGTTTGTTTCTGCCATTCCACCGAGGAAGACCCAGGAGAGAAGAAACAGTGCGTAGGAGGAATCAGACAGCCGGCAGCAGGAGGTGGTGTCAGCAATCACTGTTGCTGCCAGTGGCATCTTCCTCCCGTGCCAGGGAGGGCAGCCATGGGGGAGGGAGGGAGAGAGGGAAGGATTGAAAAAGGGAAGGCAGCCATCGGGGGAGGGAGGGAAGGATTGAAACAGGGAGGGCAGCCATGGGGGGAGGGAGGGAAGGATTGAAACAGGGAGAGCAGCCATGTGGGAGGGAGGAAAGGATTCAAACAGAATGGGCAGCCATGGGGGGAAGGAGGCAAGGATTCATACAGCAGGGACATTTTCTTATGAGACACTTTATTCTGCTTTTAAAAAATAAATAAAAGCGATTTTTTTTAAGTTATCGGTTTGTTTCTTAGTGTGATATCACCATTTCACAAGCCCCCTAGGTTTTACCCTTGACTTATCCATGGGTGACAGATAAATCTTGATTTTGGGGTCCAAAAAAACCCCCTTGACTTATACATGCGATCATCTTATACATGAGTATAAACGGTAAGTTAGTCCAATAGAAAGGCATCACCTACAACCTGTTTGTTGACCCATAATTCCATGTATCCAAGTGGACTAACATGGCAACCACAATTCTTTGCTTGTTTTATGGTGAAGGATAAATCTAATTTACTTTTTCACACTGACAACCAGCACCACTGAGTGTATTTATGGAAAAAAATAGAATATCAATTCCATCTTGCCATCCAGCATTTCCCAGATCTACCTGCATATTGTAACTTTACCATTTTATACCCTAGAGCCTTTCTGTTATGGGAAGATGGGAGTTCTGTTTTCTCCTTGGGGCAAACACAAACAGAAGCAGTTTCCTTTCTTTTAATACTTTGGCCTTTCTCCAATCCTCTTTTTTAATCATTTCTCTGTAAAAAAAAATAAAAAAATAATAATGCATGTAAATATGCAAGACTAACAACATCAAAAAGAGGATGGATATTATACAACTGATACAGACATTTAAAAATTCCTTTACAAGGAAGAAAATATGTATTCTTGAGCCAAAAGACATTACAGCATGACAAATACTATTAAAATCTATAACCAGTAAAGAAAGTGTTCCTATTGGAATTATAATGCTCAGAAATAGCTGTTTGGGGAAGGAGATATTTCACATTAGTAATATTCAACCTGTGGCTTAGTAGCCACCTGTGGCTTTTCAGGGCTTCATCTCTGTATATCACAGGCTATTTAAAATAGAATAGCATCCAACTGAGCTTCTACTTAAAACAAAAGATTAGAATGAGAGCAACGTTTGAGTGGGGCTCTGGGATTTGATTCACTGCTAAAATGACTTAGAAAGGTGGGCTGGAAACCAGAGTTCAAATCACATCTGCCAACTCCTTCTGGCTTTGGACAAGTCACTGTACCTTCCCAGCGGCGCCAAAACGGACGGCAGAAGGAAGCAGGAACGGGTAAGCCCTCCCGCCTCCCCAGAGCCCTTTAAAGGGCTGAAACTGCTCGAGGCGCACCCTTTCACCTCCTGCCTCGCCGCCCTGCTCTTCCTCCTCGGCTCGGTCGGCCCTCCCCACGCGGTCGGCGTCGGCCTATCGGGGCCAGGGGAGGTGGACCGGAGACAAGCCTCTCGCGAGGCCTCCGAGGCAACTCAAACTTTAAAGAAAAAAATAAAAAAACAAAACAAAAACCCAGCGGCGCCAAAACGGACGGCAGAAGGAAGCAGGAACGGGTAAGCCCTCCCCGGAAGCCCTGACGCCTCCCCAGAGCCCTTTAAAGGGCTGAAACTGCTCGAGGCGTCGCGCGCCTAAGGAGCGCGACAAAGGGGCCTGCCCCTTTGTGTGCCCCTTCGTGTGAACCGGAGCACAAACGGAAACCACCCACACCAGCGATCCCATTTTCCAAGGGCACATACCCATACCTGCCTCCCAAACACTCACCCAGACCCGCCAGCTTGCAAATAACATTGACAGCAATCATCCAGCCTCATCCAGCCTCACCAGCAATCATCCATCCTCACCAGCAATCATCCATCCTCACCAGCAATCATCCAGCAATCAGCCATCCTCACCAGCAATCAGCCATCCTCACCAGTAATCATCCAGCCTCACCAGCAATCATCCATCCTCACCAGCAATCAACCATCCTCACCAGCAATCAACCATCCTCACCAGCAAACATTCCAGCAAACACCTCCAGCAAACATCCAGCAATCACCAGCAATCAATTAACATCACCAGCAAACATCCATCCTCACCAGCAATCATCCATCCTCACCAGCAATCATCCAGCCTCACTAGCAATCAATTATCACCAGCAAACATCCAGCCTCACCAGCAATCATCCATCCTCACCAGCAATCATCCAGCCCCACCAGCAATCATCCAGCCTCACCAGCAATCAATTAACATCACCAGCTAACATCCAGCCTCACCAGCAATCAATTAACATCAACAAATTGAGCCACAATAATGCACCTCTGCACCATACCTAAAATCTGGCACAAAATCAGAAAGCACACAAAACCAGCAATTCATCACATCACACGACAACAAAGACTATTACCTATAATGATCTCACCGATAACACAACTCCTAGGACTCTCCTTATTTACCTTAACACTATTCAACGCTCAGTCGCTCTCCAAAAAAATGGACATCCTCAGTGACTACCTCATAGAAGCCAACCCAGATATCTGTGCAATTACAGAGACATGGCTAAAACACACCGATACTGTACTTATAAATCAACTGCCCATACAATCTTACGACTTATTCTCCGTCCCAAGACCCAAAAAAAGAGGTGGAGGCCTCCTTCTTGCAACAAAAAAAGGTCTCAATATTACCTTACAACTTACTAATTCCTCCAACAAACTAGAATTCTCCCTCTTTAAATCTGAACAAATCCAAATAGCGTTAGTCTACGCACCACCAGGAACCTTAGAATTGGATCCCTCTCTACTGATAGAACTTATAGCCAAACATATAAACGCCGACAAACCTGCTATAATCCTCGGAGACTTTAATTTACACGTAGATGCTTCTCCACAATCCATCAATTGCCAAACAGTTCTTTCATCACTCAACCATTTAGGCTTCACTCAAATTATCAACAGTCCTACCCACAAGGCAGGTCATACTCTGGACCTCATCTTTATTAACGAACCCTTTAACATTCATACTAACCCAACTTGCTCACCAGTTCCATGGTCAGACCACAAAGTTATCCACACAACCCTCAATATCAACAACCCACCCCCTCAAACCACTAACAAAACCTCCATCCACTTCAGGAAACCATGCTCACCAGACATACTCAGTGAAAAGATGTCTGATGCATTAAAGCAACTAGATCTCACAGATGCAACAACTGCAACTACCTCTTGGATCAATATCAACAATAAAATTGCAGATCAAATCTGCCCAACTACAACCAAAACCATACAACCTACACTAGACAATAGGAAACCTTGGTTTACACCTGAACTTAAATCCCTTAAACAATCTCTTAGAAAAAAAGAACAAAGCTGGAGAAAAAACCCAACCACCTCAACACATGCCATCTACAAATCCCTCCTCAACAACTATAGGAACACAATCCTAAGAACAAAGAAAGAATTCTACGGAAAAAAAATACACCACTTTATATTCGACTCAAAGGCTCTTTTCTCCTACGTTTCCTCTTTAACCAAACCATCTCCTCTTACTATCCCAGACCACCAAGCTCTCAACAAAGCAAACGAACTAGCCAACTACTTCAAAACAAAAATCACTAACCTTACCCAATCAATCACACCCAACAGCCTTACCATAACACACCATCACACATCCTTGCCGCAACAAACCACAAGCCTGGATTCATTCGAGCTCACTTCTTCACTGGAGATTGAAAACACACTCAAAAAATTCAAACCTTCCTCCCACCCATCTGACCCAATACCTACAAATCTCCTCATCGCCATACCAAACATCATCTCAAAACCAATTGCAGAAATTATCAACACATCCCTTTCCCAAGGTTTAGTTCCTAACCAGTTAAAATTGGCAATACTGAAACCATTACTAAAGAAACCAAACGCTTGCCCATCAGACCCAGCTAATTTTAGACCCATCGCAAACTTACCACTTATCGCCAAACTGATGGAAAAAATTGTCAACAAGCAACTGTCAGATTATTTGGAAGAGCATAACATTCTATCCCCAGCTCAATATGGATTCCGAAAACGCCTAAACACCGAATCGCTCTTACTATCTCTCACTGACACAATCCTCGTTAATCTGGAGAATAAACAATCTCACCTGCTCATTCTCCTGGATCTTTCCGCAGCATTTGATACGGTAAAACACTCTACTCTAATAGACCAACTAGCCAACATAGGTATCAAAGGCACAGCCCTTAGATGGTTCCATTCCTTCTTAAGCAACATATTCTACAAAGTAAGGATAAACAACAAAGAATCGCATCCAATCCTGACAGAGCAAGGAGTCCCACAAGGATCATCACTTTCACCCACCCTCTTCAATATCTACCTCCTCCCTCTCTGCCATCTACTCTCAAACCTTAAGCTTACCCATTACCTCTATGCAGACGACATACAAATCCTCCTTCCGATCACAGAATCCCTTCAAAAAACCATCACGTACTGGGAAGAATGCCTACAGCCCATCAAAAACCTACTCTCAAGCCTCAACTTAGTATTGAATGCTAATAAAACCGAAATGCTCATTGTCTCCCAGGATCCACGCACAATCTCTTCCAGCCTTTCTCCACCTAACACAAACAACTCGTTCTCATCCGACGTCAGAGACCTTGGAGCATGGCTTGATAATCATCTAAACCTGAAAAAGTTCGTAAACAATACCACAAAGGACTGCTTTTACAAATTGCAAGTCCTCAAAAAACTTAAACCCCTCCTTCACTTCTCCGACTTCAGGCTAGTACTACAATCCATCATTCTTTCCAAGCTCGACTACTGCAACTCCCTGCTACTAGGTATTCCCGCCAACACTATCAAACCATTACAGATGGTGCAGAATTCAGCGGCTAGAATTCTAACCAGCACTAACAAAAAAGATCATATCACCCCAATCCTTCGGAACTTACATTGGCTCCCCATTAAACAAAGGATACTCTATAAGGTACTCACTATCATCCACAAAGCGATGAACAATCTAGCCCCTATTACATTAAGCTCTCAACTCCAACCGCACACTTCCTCCAGACCAATCAGAAGCGCATACAGAGGATCACTGCATGCTCCGCAAATAAAATCATCACTGAGCAAACGAGCGCTATCTTCAGCAGGCCCACACCAGTGGAACACGCTTCCCCCAGATCTTAGACTAGAACCCAGTCATCAAGAATTCAAAAAAAGACTGAAGACTTTTCTCTTCCAACAAGCTTTCCCAGACGCTTTATCTTACCCTGACTGACAGACTTCCCAATTACCAGATATCCCTTAACTATGGACACTGTACACTTTTAAGAATCTGAAACTGGACAATTATCTTTGAGCTCAAAAATTCACTTTATTTCATATATATTTATTTGGCATTGCGTATTTTTATATTTATTTATTGCAACGTTAAATAGTCATACTTCTTAGTTAAAATATTATATTTCTTTCTTTATTTATTACCAGTTAAAATATTACTTTAATTAGTACTATGTTAAATTGTCAACCAGTTATACTGTTCCATATGTTATACGGTTCCATGTAAAGCTCCGCTCTCTGTTGAGCAGTTCTTCGTTTTATGTAAACCGGAGTGATTTGTAGCCCCTACAAGAACTTCGGTATATAAAAATTAAAAATAAATAAATAAATAAATTGCCTCAGGTACAAAGTTAGGGCCTGATCTACTAAGGCTTTTCTCTCATTCTGCATCTGTCTGAAAAATGCTTGGTAAAGGAGGCCCTTAGATTGTAAGCCCCCCCCCCCCCCCCCCCCCCCCCCCCCCCCCCGGGGATAGGAAAATACCTTCAGTACCTGAATGTAATCCACTTTGAATGTGCTGAAAGATGGGATATAAAATAAATCAAATACATTAAAAAGATATAAAAATACATTTGCAAGAAGAGGCAGTACCAGTAGTCATCAGACCTTTCTGAATAATTCTCACCTTTAGAAAGAGTTATTCAGAACACAGCTAATATCATATACTGATTAACCCAAGAGTATAAAAAATGCTAAGGGAATGTTAACATACCACCATTTTATTTATCTGATTTTTTATATTTCACTTTTCAGCCCGTCAAAGCGGATTACGTTCAGGTAATCATTGGCACCACCAAGTCAGACCAATTACCTTGCTTACCGCCACTACAGACTCAACTCAACCACCAATCATCTCCCTCCTTCCCTCTTGCTCACTCTCTCTGTATTTGTCCTGAGCTTGCTTGACCTCTGCCATTGTTTTGATACTAATAGTTCTGCTGGCAGGCCATGACAGGCATCCATCCACTACCCTCTCTGATAATAAAATACTATATCCTCACCTCTTCTCTAACACTTCATTTTTCCAACCTCAGCATGATTTCTTATCCTTGAGCCTTTTTCATGTGAAAAATGCTACCTTCTTTTAATTTACTAAAGCCTACAAAACATTTACATTTATCGACCCCTTTACTTTCTGTCTATTGGAGAACACATTTGAGTCCCTTAAGCCTTTCTTATTTATTTATTTATTTATTTATTTATTTATTTATTTTCTTCTTTTGGTATCCCATAAATTTCAATTCAAATTGATCTGTGCAGCTTACAGTACTACAGTCAAAAAAATATAGACAAGACATAGAACAAACCACTCTACATTTGAAATATAAACTGAATACAATTATCTTGACAAAATCTTTCTGTGCAGAATTTGTGTGGCAGGCCCTCTACCAAGTTGGTAGACCTCCTCTGAACTACTTCTATACTGTCAGTTTAATAAAATAGTGACCCACAGAAATGAACATAGCAAACCTGGCAGGGGTTTCACCAGTGCAAGGGCTCTACTATTTCCACTGTCCGACTAGTGCTGCCTCTTCTTATGCACCCAAGCATAAGCTTTCCCTGCTGCTTCATCATATTGTCTGACAATCTTCAGATTATCTGGGAAGATAACCTGTAGATATATTTTTCAGCTTACTTTCCAAAGGGAAAAAGGCTTATGAGATTGCTGCCTGTGACCCCTAATTACTTCTGCATTTGGTGTTCCATCCATACCAAATTTTCAGGGCAAATTTGGTCGGTTAGGGGAGGAGACATTAATAGGGATGAGCATTCTTTTAAAGTAAAATAGACAATGTCAACAACATTGTTTATTTTTTTCCATTTTGTTGAAACCCCAAAATAAAAGAGAAAACGCCAAAATGTTGTTGTTTTGGGAATTTCGTGTTGGAGTCCCCTAACTGGACTTAAACGTGAATTTTCAAAACTGGACGCGTGCTGAAATCGGGAAGTGGGTACGCGTCTAGCACTTGCACATGTCCACATGATTTTATAAGGCAGCCAGATGCGCACTCAAGTGCCGATGCACGAACATCTCTCATTGGGAAAAAAAGGGGTGAGGCATGAGTAGGGCACGGGCAGGGCTGGGCATTTCGGGGCATGTCCAAGAGATGTTCGTCCAAGTAGCTATGTGCCTTCATGTGCATCCAGGTCCAGTGCTGCGTAGAGATGTGAATCGGAACTGAAATCCGAACCGATTCTGGTTCCGATTCACATCTCTAGTTGCTGCGTAAATTTTCCTTTGCTATAGAGGAAGTGTCAGTCTCCATAAAAAAACTTACAGGCATCTAGAAAGTGTTTAAGGGGGTCTGGGTTAACTGGGGGGAGTGCAGGCTAATGAACCAGGAGGTTTGGAGGACCTAGCTGAACACTGGGCTAATTGGTGGACGAACTGGTGAAACTGGTCATTGGCTGGATATGTGTCTGTTATAAAATACCCTCACTTGTGTGCCCATAAGCCAGCTTATGCTCCTGGTGCACAGAAGCTTAAAATTAGGTGCACAGATGTGCATGCCTAGGCTTTTTTATAACATATGTGTTCACATGTTTTAAAATTGCCGCGTATGTGGGTGTGCTCTGAAACACGTGTATATGTGTGCCGGCACACCCATTTGAAAATTACCATCTGCATGCACTAACTGGACTAAGTGCTCAATAACCACATTAGGGGACAGTTAAAAAAAAAAAAAAAAAGGAACCATTTAAAAAATGAAATCAAACAAAAAATAAACAAAACAAAAGTGACACATACAGAAAAAACAAAACAAAACTCTGCACAGCCCTAGAAATTAGGGCTTTAACAGGAATGTATTTTTTTCGGATCTAGACATATCTGCAGACCACGCAAGAACACATTCCTAAAAGTAGGCCTCTTTATCTCTGTGTGGATCTTCTTGTATTATTTAGGAGTTGCCAGTTTTTGACCTCTTAATTAATAAATGGCAAATAGTTTTTCACACATCAAATGCATGATTTTTACATTTTATTATTATACTGAGTTAGTGTTTCTCAAACCATTTCTATTCTTCCACATTTTTCAAGTCATGGGCAGGAACTGTGGCTTGCAATTCAGCACATGTGCTTTTAGAGCATGCTACGAATTTATACAGTGATGATCATGTCTAGAGATGTGGAAAATGTTTTCTGGTGAAAAAAAAAAGCATAAAAGCTTGAAGCAAAATGAAAATGACATTTCACATATCCATGCAAACATATGAGCATTAATCCACTGATATTGTAGGGCTTTTAATGTTCAGATTTTTGACTATAAGTTTTTCTTTCTTTCTTTCTTGCAATTTCTATTCTGCCTCCCCAACAAGAAAATACCTAAAGAACTACCATTTCTTGGTTACAGTTTCCTGCTCTGACTGCTGCTGTCTGTCCTCTTTCTCTTCTCTGTAGGTGGTATATCAAAGACGAGTGACTGTATCACTGCAGTAGGTTTAACAAGTGGTTTAAGCACTTGTTCAGTTATGATATATCTCTTCACTTTCATACACTAATATGCTCCTCCTGTGACTGCATGAAGATAGAGAGAGCCCCCATCATCACCCCAGAATTTCAAGCAGCAGTTCTACTTGAGGGAAGAAGGAGTGGCTGAGTAACAGCCTACAATCCACCACACCTCACTTCCTTTGAGTTAGGAACGTGACCTATGTGGTTTTGAAAGCATTTGTACTACAAAATATTGGTTGTTGGTCCTTTAAGAGATACCACAGTCTACTAAGACTCTAGTTTTCTCCAGGACCAATATAGCTACCAGAACTAACTGTGTGTGACAAAGATGTGGCTGTATGTAGGTTAAAAGTGTTCAACAGGCATGGGCATTGTTTAAAAATACAATCTTAGATGTGCAGTCCAGATGTATTTCATGCATTAAGAAAGGTGGAAAGAAGGCAAAATGATTATCGGCATGGTTAAAAGGTGAGATGAAAGAGGCGATTTTAGCCAAAAAAACATCCTTCAAAAATTGGAAGAAGGATTCAGCTGAAGAAAATAGGAAAAAGCATAAGCATTGTCAAGTTAAGTGTAAAACATTGATAAGACAGGCAAAGAGAGAATTTGAAATGAAGTTGGCCTTAGAGGCAAAAACTCATAATAAAAACTTTTTAAAATATATCTGAAGCAAGAAACCTGTGAGGGAGTTGGTTGGACTGAGGGGTTAAAGGAGCTCCTAGGGAAGATAAGGCCATTGCAGAAAGACTAAATTAATTATTTGCTTCTGTGTTTACTAAGGAGGATGTTGGGGAGATACTAGTTCCGGAGATGGTTTTTAAGGGTGATGAATCAGATGAACTGAACCACATAACTGTGATCTGGACAATGTAGTAGGCCAGATTGACAGACTAAACAAGAGTAGCAAATCACCTGGACCAGATGGTATGCATCCTAGGGTTCTGAAGGAATTAAAATATGAAATTTCAGATTTGTTAGTTAAAATTTGTAATATATCATTAAAATCATCCATTGTACCTGAAGACTGGAGGGTGGACAATGTAACCCCAATATTTAAAAAGGGCTCCAGGGGTGATCCGTGAAATTAAACTCTGGAATTTGTTGCCAGAGGATGTGGTTAGTGCAGTTAGTATAGCTGTGTTTAAAAAAGGATTGGATACATTCTTGGAGGAGAAGTCCATTACCTACTATTAATTAAGTTGACTTAGAAAATAGCCACTGCTATTACTAGCAAACAGTAACATGGAATAGACTTAGTTTTTGGGTACTTGCCAGGTTCTTATGGCCTGGATTGGCCACTGTTGGAAACAGGATGCTGGGCTTGATAGACCCTTGGTCTGACCCAGTATGGCATGTTCTTATGTTGTAAGTCCATATGAGGGGGGTCAAAATTGTGTGAGGAAACTCAGCTTCTCATTTTGAAAAGACAATAGTTAAAAAAAAAAAAGAAGAGCTGGAAATGTAACCGAGTGCCTGTAAATTCTCCATCCGACTTTGGTGCCAGCGAGAAGGCGAAGAGCAGTCTGCTGAAGAAAAGCCTTGAAGCTCCCCCCGTTAACTTGCTCCTGCTGCGGGAGCAGAGTCAGGAGGCTGGCAGAGCAGAGGGCAGAGCAAGAGTCCCCACTGCTGGTTCTCCTCCCCCCCCCGTGTGGGTTTTCTTTCTAAACGGGAGGCACAGAGGGGAAGGGGAGGCACCATAAGTTTCAAGGAATCTGCCTCCTCCCGGCTTACCGCTTTGCTCTACAGATAGGAAGTTGGGAGGCTGAAAGCGAAGGGATAGCGTGAGACTGGATTCTTCAAAACTCATGTTTCTCCCCTTCCCCGCCATGTGCCTTCGTTTTAGAAGCACATGAGGAAAGTTCTCAGGATTTCCATTTTATATATATATATATATATATATATATATATATATATACACACACATATATGGTATATAAAAAAGGGGAAATGTACTATAAGTAGAAATGGGTGAAGAGAGGGGAGTGAGGGTGGAAGAAAATAGAGATAGGATGGCATGGGGAAGGGAGGGGAGGAAAAAGAGAAGCACCATGGGGCAGAGAGGTCAGGTGGGGGAGCAGGGAGAGGAGCACCATGGAGAGACAGGGAAGGGAAAGGAGGAACATGAATGTGGCGGGTCTCAGCTTGTGTCTCCCTGGGTCATAGAAGGCAAACTCTGGTCCTCAAGTGCTACAAACAGAGCTAGTTCACAGGATTTCCGTAACATATAGTTGTATACATTTGATTTAATGTCCAGATTTATTTGCATAATTTAGCTGTTCTGACAACCAGTTTTCCTTGCAGCACTCAAAGACTAGAGTTAGCCTGCTTGGCACCTAAAACTCGCCTGCTGTTTCCTCGGAGTTTCTAGTATTTTTGCAGCCTGATTTACAGGCCGATGCAATGAGATGCGCGTAAAAACGTGCATCCAAATTGGGTGCCCGTTTATTTAATGCACGCACAGCCACCTCTCCTGGGCGCCCGATGCTATATTAAAATGAGCTGGTGTGTTAAAAGAGGCACGCTGGGGGGGAAATTGTGTGTCCCTAGTGCCTAAAGGAACCACAGAGAACAGTAGTTTTTATTTTTTTCATAAACCCATGACCTGCGAATGACTTAACGCCAGCTCCGGTGCTGGTGTTAAATTTGCTGGAGTGTGCGTTGGGTGCCCGGGGATTTACTGCAGCAGGGGGCAATAGCTAATAGCCTCATCTACATGGAATTTACATGTGATGAGCGCTATCAGCTATGCAGTTGTTTGGGCACGCGTTTTGGATGCACTAATCCCCTTATTGCATCGGTTATTAGTCTAGCACGTCCAGAACGCATGTTCAACCACTCGTTAGCCTGTGCTCTGGGATGTGTGCACTTTATTGCATATTAGTTTATTGCAAACTAATATGATAAGAAAAAAACCGAGACTTCTCTACCTTCTGCTGGCAGTATTTTCAGAGTACAGTAAATGGTCCATTACGCAGTACTTAACTATCCATAACCAGTATCTTGTTCAGGAATTCAATGTATGTGTGTGTGTGTGTGTGCGCGTGTGCGTGTGTGTAGGGGGGAGGGGAGTGGTTTAGGGACCAAAGTAGCTTTTCTCTGCTATGTGGTCTTTCTTCTCCATCCTTGCTTTTTGGTCAGTCCGCTCCACCCACCTCTCCTCTTCCTTGAAAGTTGCTGCCTGGAGCAGGAAGCATGGGCTCACAGATAAACTTTAATTAACCAGCATCTCCTAATCCCCATGCACACTAGATAAAGGGGCTTTTACTCTATTGCCTGATGCTGTACATGGTGTTAACTGTTTATTTTCACTGTTAAAAACCGTTTTGTTAATTCCAACTAATGGTTGTTTCTGGGGGAAAATAAATGTGTTTACAACACATAATTAAAGTTGCATTTCATTACAGAGGAAATGATAGCAAAAGAACTAAATTCAGCTTCACGAGGGCAGGCTGATCAGGAGGGAAAAAATTGTTTAACACTTTCTGGGGCTTGGTTCTTCTACTGGTGTTCCTGAGCAACTGAGGAACTAGGAGATTTGATCGCATTACACCCTCGCTGACCTCACTGCACTGGCTGCCGGTACACGCCCGAATCTACTTTAAAATTTTTAACGCTAATATTCAAAACCATCCATTCCACTAACACCGGAATGAATAGGCGTCACATTACAACCATACACACACCTCGGCAAACGCTAAGATCTCAAAATAAAGGACTATTGACTGGTTCTACAATACGGAGCATACACCTGACGCAATTAAGAGATCGCGTTTTTTTCCATAGCAGGTCCAGAGCTACAGAACTCTCTGCCTGAGATGATACGTTTGATACCAGATAAAAAGAGATTTAAATGTGAGCTAAAAAACATGGCTATTCAAAAATTCTTATAACCTAGCTTAAAAACATCATAACGGAGAGAGCTACAATAACAAGAAGGACAAGAGATACTAACTGAAGAATGAGGAAGAAACATAATGAGAGGGAGAATGTAAGAATCAATATAATGTACCAATTAAAATGTGAAATATTTTATTTTATTGTCTGTATTCCTCACCTATGTCCCAGATCTTTACTCAAGATATAGTGGAACATTTCTTTTGATAGATGTTAATGCCTGAGATGAATACTACTTCTGTAACCCGTCATTATTTGTTGATTTATAGCTATGAATGTTACTTTTGTAAACCGTTGTGATCTATACATGAAATGATGGTATATAAAACATCTAAATAAATAAACATATGCTGCAGAAACTCTGCGTCTATCAAACAGTATTTCACAGTCAGCGTTTACCTACTGCTTTCTAGCTGTCAAGACTGTAAGCATGTAAGATCTCTGCCAAAAGCCACACATGGTCTTCACTGAAACGCCACCCATGGCAGACTGCAAACACTCTTTTTTTTTTTTCTGCCAAGATTCAGTGCCAAAATACTGCAGCCGCCAGCTTGCTTTCCAACAGCCCTGAAATGCCCTCCAAAGCTCTGTCAGCCCTAACTAAATAAGGAATCAATAAACAAAATGGGACTTAAAGCAGCAGTTTCAACAAAAAGAGCATTTTTGATTATTCAGGTCAGTAAATAAGCAAAATGATTCAGATAACTGTTTAACATTTTGGCTTTTTATTTCATTCCTAATGCAATATTCATATAAAAATGTCTAAAAGCAAAATGTATGCTGAGAGAAGGCGATGCAGAAGTACGTGAAAAAAGCTCATTACCTATTAGCGCAGAGAAAGGATACATGTGCTGACAGGCAAAATATAATGCAGATGCATTACCGCAAAAACTTAACTACACTTCGGGGAGGTGTAAGCTTTGCATTGCTGTCCACATTAACATGCATATTTTCACTCACATACTACACCATCTGCGGTAACGTGTACCTCATTTGCATCTCATAAACATCGGCTGTTAATATGTGCATAAAACTCCACACTTCCATGCATCAACAATCAATGTTAATGCAGTTTAGTACAATATCCCTAATGGTAGGCAGAAATCAGGCAATATTCTATGGCAAAACTTTGCATAGCAATCACTGCTATACAAGAAATATTTTGTGTAGCAGTTAATGAAAATTGTGTAGCAAATGCTAATTGCAAGAGAATGATGGAATAAACATTTTTTTCTATCCTTTGTGTCTGGCATTTATTTTCCTCTTCACCTGTTATTCCTCTTCTTTACGTATTTTATGGACTTTACATTCTTTTCTCTCAAAATCACACTTCTGCTTCCTGTCCCTTAGCTTTTTTTTAAATTAAATTCTACATCTTTTTCTTCTGCCCTTCCTCAAACTTTCTTCCCTTCATCCTTTAAGAATTTCTCCCTCATTCCCTCTGCAGCTTCCTCTTTCCTTTCCCCCACCCCCAATTTTGCATCCCTCATTCTTCCATAGTCCCCTCTCTCCTTCCCCTCCCCAGCCCTCCTACTCCATAGCTCTGCTCCACCTGTCGGCACTATCTGGCTTTCTGATGCTCCTTTTCCCACTGTGGCTGGAAGGCTCCTCAGTGCTATTGCTTCCCTCACTGCTGAAAAGGCCCCACTGAGATATTGCTCTTACCGCACCACTGCTTCAGCTACAGGGCCCCACAGCATCCTATTTCCATCACCGCTGGAAGGCCCTGCGGAACTACTGCTCCAGCCACCACCGGAAGATCTCACAGCACCCTTGCTTCTCTTGCTTTTAGGAGGCCCCCCTGCCACCATTCCTGTCACTGCTAAAATGCTTCACAGTACCACCCTTCCCATCACCGCTTGAAGGCCCTGATGGAGCTACTTCTTCTGTCAACACAAGAAAACTCTGCAGCAATTCTGCTCCCCAACAAATCCTAAGCAATAAGGTGTGATTTCTAGGCACCATGGTGACCTGAAAGCCTGGATTTGTCTGTAGGACCTATCAGTCTTCGCTAGCCAAATTGACCTTAGCACCAATCCTGTTTTAGGATCCTGTGGTTTGTAGACCATGCTGTAGGCATCCTCCATTAAGGCTTCTTTGGATTGGTCAGCAGTGCAATATAAAACCAGGAGGTGCACATGGGGGAAATGTGGGTTTTTTTGAGTTGGAGTTTGGGAAGGGAAAGAGAGTTGTTGTAGTGGTCCCCATTTTTAGGCCCCACAGTCTGATCCAGGGGAAGAGACTCTACCCTGTTGCAGTCCCCCACGGTCTGGGAAGGGACTGCCTTTTTAAGGGGAGAGAAGAATTGGAGAGACCTGTTTTAGTTTTCTGAGACTTTTGTATTTTTTTGAGATCATGAGCCTACCTAAAGAGGATTTCCCCGCCTTATCTCGGAAGGTCAGGAAAGTGCTGTGACTCCCTCTGCCCAGTTAAGAAAGAGACAGCAGTAACCAGCTAGAGAAGAGAGAAATATTCCTGTGTTTCAGGAGGAATTCTTTTGATCACCAATTCCTGCCCAAGGAGTGGAGATTTGGGGGATTTTGAACATCTTTTTAGGGATTTTGCCACCTAAAGCCCGAGTTTTTGCCATCAGAGAAAGAGACAGGAGGGTCCAGCCCTGCTAGGAGGTCACTTTCTAACCTTCAAGAGGGCTGGGATTTACCATCCAAAGGGACACTGACTCCGCTATTAAAACGAAGAAAAAAAGCCAGTTTGGGCTTTTTATTTTTGTATGAAGATTATCTGGAAAAATTTTGTTCAGTATCTTTGTGAGCAATATTACTGTGAGGACCCGTATACAGTAGGGGTGTACAGTCAGTTGAAATGAAATAGGAAATATCGTTAGTATTTCCTATTTCATTTCGTGGGTTGAAAAAAAAACATAAATAAAAACATAGGGGTATGATACGCACGTACCCCACGAAAACCTACCCCAAACCCCCCCCTGCGCGGGCCGAGCCTATTTTGCATAGGCTCGGCGGTACGCGCAAGCCCCGGGATGCACGTAAGTCCCGGGGCTTGCATGGAGGGGCGTGTGGGGGGCGGGCCGTGAGTGACGCGGCATTTCGGGGGTGGGCCGCGAGTGACGCAGCGTTTTGGGGGCGGGCCCAGGGGTGTGGCGCCGGCCCGGGGGCGTGGTCGAGGTCTCCGGACCAGCCCCTGGGTCGGGTGATGGTGCGCCAGCAGCCCGCTGGCGTGTGCAGATTTACGCCTGCTTTCCGCAGGCATAAATCTGCCAACAAAGGTAGGGGGGGTTTAGATAGGGCCGGGGGGGGGGGTGGTGGGTTAGGTAGGGGAAGGGAGGGGAAGGTGAGGGGAGGTGGAGGGAATAGGCAGCGTGCGCTGGACTCAGCGCGCGCAGGTTGCACAAATGTGCACCCCCTTGCGCGTGCCGACCTCGGATTTTATAAGATACGCGCGGCTACGCGCGTATCTTATAAAATCCAGTGTACTTTTGTTCACGCCTGGTGCACGAACAAAAGTACGCCTGTGCGTACATTTATAAAATCTACCCCATAAAATTTTGTGGGTTTTTTCCTATTGTTTTTTGGGGAGGGGGACAAAAATGCAATAGTTAAAGAAAAAAACCCAGAACCCACCCCACCCCAACCCTTTCAGTTTATTAAAATATTTAGCAATTCCCCCCAGCCCCCCATCCCGACCACCGCCAGGACTCACCAACATTTTCCTGCTGGTATAGTGGAGCCCCGGAGCAACCAAGCGGTTGCCATTATTCAAAATGGCGTTGGCAAGCCCTTTACCCCTATCATGTGACAGGGGCTGCCCAATAGAACCAGTAGCCCCTGTCACAAGATAGGGGCAAAGGGTTACTGACTCCATTTTGAATAATGGCAGCCACCAAGTCGGGAGTGGGAGGTCACTCCAGGGGCCCCCTCTAGACCACCAGGAAAATTTTGGTGAGCCCTAGGGGGTGGTCAGGAGGGTGGGCTAGGGCGGACAAGGGGAATCGCTGAATATTTTAATAAACGGGAAGGGTTGGGGCGGATTCGGGGTTGTTGTTGTTGTTGTTGTTGTTGTTTTTTTAAATAAAACGAAAAAAAAAAGAAACAATCCAGGAGTAGACTCGAAATGGCACATCCCTCAAATAATATAAAAAATAGCACAAAAATATTTTTGGCTACCACCCTTACTAGCGGATTTTAAAAACCACGCGAGTACGCACGTATCTCCTGGTACGCACACAAATTAAAAAGTTCAAAAAGGGGTGGGGCATAGGCAGGGCACGGGTGAAGCAAGGGCGGACTGAGTCTGTCACATGAAGTGTATGTGTAAGTATTTACTCACACAAGTGCACGCCCACGTAACTTTACTTCTGCTATGGACAATGTGGAAGTAATAAAATAACAAAAACTAGGCTGGCCAGTGGGGTTTTAAGGGTTGAGACTAATAGGGTAAAAGGAGGGCAAGTTAGCTAGGGAGTTTAGGAAGTCCTCTCCTTTACTGGGGCGAACTGGGACCGAGCTGGGGAAAAAGGCAATTGCATCAGCGTGCATAGCTACTAAAATCCCCCTTACATGCTCGAGGTAGCATTTGCACACATATGCGCGCGTCAAAATAAATTCGTGCGCAAGCACATATAGCTGATTTTATAACATGTGCACATATACGCGCATATTCGCATGTATGTTACAAAATCACTGCATTCAAGTGCTTTAGCTGGCAAAAGCGAGCAGGTCTTAAAATTCATCTCCTCCTCCTAATACTTTACATTTCTATAGCGCTACACAACATGTGCAGCGCTGTACAAACATACCAAAAGACAGTCCCTTCTCAATAGAGCTTACAATCTAATATGACAAACATACAGGACAAGAGGCTTGGTTAAAAGAAAGTTAGTCAAGACTTAAAACAGACAATCAGGCCTAAGATTTAAAAGCGGTTTCAAAAAGGTGGGTCTTTAGATGGGATTTAAACATGGCAAGGGAGGGAGCATGCCGCACTAGTTCAGGAAGATTATTCCAAGCACATAACATAGCCAGGTGGAAAGCAGGGAGTCTGGAATTGGCAGTAGAGGAGAAGGGCACAGATAGCAGTGACTTATCTGATGAGCGGAGTGCATGAGGAGGGGTGTAGAGAGATATAAGAGAAGAGAGATAGTGAGGTGCTGCAGAATGAAGGCATTTGTAGGTGAAAAAGAGGAGTTTAAACTGTATACGGGAACAGATAGGGAGCCAATGCAGTGACTTCAGAAGAAGAGTTATGTGAGCATAGTGACTTTGGCAAAAGATAAGTCGCACAGCTGAATTTAGGACAGATTGCAGTGGAGAGAGATGGCTTGCCGGGAGACCCTTGAGGAGTAGGTTGCAATAGTCTAAGCAGGAGGAGTTGAGAGAGTGGATAAGAGTTCTGGTAGTGTGTTCAAGAAAGGAAAGGATGGATTTTGGCAATTTTATAAAGAAAGAACATGTTTTAGCAGTGTTTTGGATATGCATGGAGAAGGAGAGAGAGGAGTTGAAGAGGACTCCAAGGTTATGAGCTGATGGGACGGAGATAACGACTGTGTTGTCCACAGAAACAGAGAAAGGAGGAAGAGGGGAGGTGGGCTTGGGGGGAAAAGATAAGGAGCTCCGTCTTGCCATGTTCAGTTTAAGGTGACGGCAGGACATCCAGGCAGCAACGTCAGACAGGGGGGCTGAGATCCGGGATTAGATTTCTGGTGAAATTTCTGGTGTACTTAGGTAGATCTGGGAGTCATCAGCATAGAAATGGAATTGAAAGACATGAGAGGAAATCGGAGCACCAAGGGAATTAGTATATAGTGAGAAGAGGGCCCAGGATGGAGCCCCGAGGTACACCAATTGATAGTGGAATGGCAGGGGAGGAGGAACCACCAAAGGAAACGCTAAAAGTGCAATGGGAGAGGTAAGAAGAGAACCAGGACAGGAGAGAGTCCCGAAATCCAAGCGAGGACAGAGTATCAAGGAGTAGGTGGTGATCAACAGTGTCAAAAGCAGCAGACAGGTCAAGGAGGATAAGGACAGAATAAGGACATTTGGCTTTAGCTATAAACAGGTCACTGGAAACTTTGGTAAGGGCTATTTCAGTTGAATGTAGAGGGAGAAAACCCAGACTGGAATGGATCAAGAACGGCTTGAGATGTAAGAAAGTCATCAGTGCTGACCTTCCACCAGCAGTTCCTGCTGGTGGCTATGTTCCCTGCTCTGCCACAGCCTTAATAAGCCTGCCTCATCCATACTACCTCACCTCAGCTTGCATCCTAGCCTGGTCCTTGTTATGTCCCCCCCATTGCCATAGTCTTGCATTTGGCCTTCTAGCTCTGGCATTTGAAATTGGCCTTCTGTTTGGTGTTTAGCCCCAGTTTAATGGCCTTTTCATTCTGTCTGTATTTATCCTGCTTTTTTTTGCCTGTTTGTAATGTTTGGCCCCAGTCTGTGTGTCCTTCTGGGACTGGTTTTGTCCTGCCTTGTCCGTTTGCCTGTCTGTCCTTGTGCCTCGTCTTGGTGCACTCCCTGCTCTGTGTTTGTTTCAGGGCACCCTTTTGTTTCACGTTTGTTCCAGCAGCCGGCCCTGCCTTTGTGGGTGCTTTTCTGTTCCTGTGTGCACCTCCTGCCAAGCCCTGCCGGCCTCTGGAACCTGAGAGCTCAACTTTAGGGAGAGGTGGCTGATCAGGCAGAAGATCTTGTTCAAGCCAGTTGTTCCTGGGTCCAGCCCCGATCCTGCTCTGAGGATTACTCTCAACGGCACCCTAAACTGCCACAATTATGGAGGGATTAGGAGGAAAAATGACTTTTTTACGGAAGGGGCTAAGATCTGCAACATAGTGGATATGCCTGAAGGAACAGATGGGAATGAGAAATGATTTAAGAAGGTTCAAAGTGTGAATGACTAATTTGCGGCTTTGTTTCAGTACAAAGAAGTACAGTGTTATACATTTTGGGGACAGAAATCCAAGTGAACAATACATGATAAAGGGATGAGGCACTGTTGTCCATGAAGTACATCTGATGATTTCACGGTAGGGACACAGCGCAAAAGGTTGGTGCTCAGAGCTGGTGGGATGCTAGGGTGCATAGGCACGATTATAACTAGTTAAAAAGAGGAGGTTATTATCACTCCAGAACACTAAAACATGATCAGCCGCAGGGCTGGATTAAACGGGTGGGCGCCCATAGTCAAAGGGGGTGGCAGTTATCTTCCTCTCCTCCCTGCAGGGGAGGGGCAGAGAGACGGAGGGTACCATCTCTCCTTCACAAATCCTCATCTAGGGCATCCCCCAAGCCTCCCTCACCTTTCAGTCTGGGCAGTGTCTCCGATGGTACAAAGAAAAATCGTATGCTGAGCCTTCCACTGCTCTTTTTGCACTGATGGACCCTGCGGCACTCTGCCACCTCCTCCTGCAGGGGCTTCCTGTTGCCAGGGGAATCCGTGCTAGGATGAGGGTGGGGCATCGTGGAGTCCATCAGCATGAAAGGGCTGCAGAAGGCCCCGCGCTGGTTTTTCTATGTGGTCTGTGCTCCTGGAATCAGAGCCGGCGCCGCAAGAGAAGTGGCAGCGCAGCCAGACACATAGGATTTAGAGTGGCCAGCCTAAAGCCGGGCCCGATCAGCAGTGTTTCTAAACAGAGAGTTATAGTCCTGTTTAGTTATGCCAGAAAATATCTATTTTTATGGTAAAGTCTCACAGGCATAATAATAAGGTTCTTAGTAATACATCTTCCTGGCTGAACTGATGTGTACAACTGCACAATTACTGCATATTTACATACCAATGAGGTAATACTTTAATTTATTAGTCATCTATTTTAAATTAGCTCTAATGCTTTCCATTAAGATCTAATTTCTTCTCTGCTGTGGCTGACCTTTGTCTGCTACTGAACTCTATCAAAGAAAAGCTTATAGAGTGCCGGCTTTCTCACCGATGAGGTGGAAAAGGTCCGAAATCCACTGTAGAGAAGGGAGAGTTTGTAGCACACTATATCCTCTCACCCCAGCCTCACTGTACAAGCTGTCTCTCCACTTCCAAAAGGCTCCTCTTCCCCTCTCACCTCCCCTCTTCCCAGAGGAGGACAGGGATGGAGCAGATGAGACTGGAAAGTAGGGAGAGGAAGAGAAAATAGATGAAGGAGGGATAGAAGGAGGGAAATAGACTAGCAGCAGGGGATTGAGAAATATGAAGGAGAATGAGGAGTGTCAAAAGCCAGAGATTAGGAGTTTAGGGGCTAAATTTAGCTGCTCAGCAGGGGGAAATTTTCAGTGTACAGGATCTAACTATTTAATGTCATAAGTGGGTGGCTGGATCCCTTTGAAATACCACCCCTTAGTGAATCAAACCCTTTGGAGAATATTTGTAAAAATTTAGTCAGAACCTAATCATGTAAAATAAAGAGTTAGGTGTATAGATTGACCGAATGCACTTAAGTGGATTTTCCTGACCCTAGAGCTATGTCCACATAACAAAAGGCATTCCAGGGGTGTGTTACAATCCTTGGGAATAACACATTTTAAAATGTGTGCGTGAACAGCAAGCTAACAGGTGAGTAGATTTTCAAAGTGGATGAGTAGCATGTACATGCATAAGTAGCATGCACTCACGCACATGCTAGTTTATAAACATCAAAAGTCTATGCATATTTTCAGTTTTGCATGCACATTTACCAGTATAAAAAAGCCATGGTCTTAAGGCATTCTGGGGCAGGGTTAGGAGGTACAGGTGAAAACTGCTGTTTTATAAGAGTTTACACATATTATTTATTTATGTATTTAAAAATTATTGTATGCCTTTTATACACAGCCTTAAGTGGCTTAAAAATAAAATATATACATCAAACATAAAAAACAATAAAATAAAATAAAAAATAAAACATAATTTAAAAAAGTAAAACCAGTGCCAACACAAACAGCTCAAATACATTAAAAATGAAATAAAAACCTAGAGCTAGAAGACATTATAAGTTAGTTCAAATAAATAAGTTTTTAGGTCTCAAGATGCAATGCAACAGGCAGTGAGTTCCACAGCATTAGAGCAGCAACTGAGAAAGTTAATTAACGAATTTAAGCCAGCCTCACATTTTGATTTGATAGGGCATTCAATAAGGCTCCTCGAGAGGATCTCAACATTCTGTCAGGATTATATATCTGTAACACTGAGTTTGCCCAGGATGGGGAGTCACATCTGAGCAACTTGTGAATAAGTATTGTAACCTTATATTGGGAACTCCAGAAAATCGAGAGCCAATGAAGGTCAATTAGCTCAGGAATGATATGAGATTTCATATTTAAGCTGGAAATCAACTGAACTGCAGAATTCTGGAGTAACTGTAATGCCTGGAGAGCACAAGCAGGTAGCCCAAGATAAAAGGAATTACAATAATCAAAGCAGGGCATGATTATAGCCTATGCCACGGATCAAAATTTTGAATCGTTAAGAGAGGTTTAAGAGGGCAAAGCAAATGAAGCTTGTAATAGCCAGCCTTAATAACAGTCTTCATCTGCTGCTGCATCTGCAGATTATTGTTTAATATTACACCTAAACTCTTTGCCTGCTCCACAATAGGTATAACAATAAGCATTCATACAATTCTACACCTTCTAATTGACTAGCACAAGTGAATCAGACTTGTCTGTTGTTTGCAGGTTTTGGGTTGGAGGTCTGGGTGAATTGGTAGGAGTTCAGACTGAAGTACTAGAGGTCTAGGTGAAGTGGAGACAGATTGCGTTAACTGGCAGAGGTATCTGCAAACTGGTGATTTCAAGTACTCAAGCAAGTTAAGTATTTTCACAACGGTTTATGCACATACTTTAAAATACACCTTGTTCCCATTATGAATCACGGCTTTTAAGCATACATGTTATATTTTTCATGCATAAAATATGCATGCATATGTTTATAAAATGGGTAGAGAAAATAAGTGCTTTCATTGCATTGCAAATATGTTTCTGTAATGAAGCATATGCACATACTTTCAGAGCAGAACTATGCTGTGTTTATAAACTGTGCAGCAAACCCACTGTACAGTTTAAATAGTACTAGGATAAATTTCCACAAGGTCAATATTCAAAGTGTGTTCAGCACTATTTAGCTGGATAAGCGGGACTTATGCAGCTAAGTACAAGTAGTGACCACTGAATATGCACCCATCTTCAGCAGTCGCCATTTAGTCATACAGCTAAAATGTATGCACAAAAGAAGTGGTAGCAATGGACAGATTGGGGGTGGACTGAGTTAGACATATAACTTATACGCCTAACTACTGATATTCGGAGTTAGGCGTATAAGTGTATGTCTAAGTTTAGACACCCCATAGAGCACCCTGTTACAGAGTCCATCAAGCTAGGGTGAGAGAACATTGTAGAAATCTCATTTTTGTGAGACTTTCCTCACTCCAAATGACGTCAAATCTTTGATGAGGTGTACTATGCTGTTTGTACGTTTGACACTGCATGCCAAACTGGCCCCAAACCCCTAAACCACCACCAAAACCTTACGCTGAATTATTAGCTGGAACTCCTATAGTGATATAAATAGTTGACTACTATGAAGGCAAAACAATGGACAATTCAATGGCATATATTGTAGCAATTTTCAAAAGCCCACTTAAATGGGTGAAGTGCATTTACACACCTAAAACCAACTAACTTCAATTAACGTCATTAATTGTATCACTGCAGATTGGCACAGTACTGAAAAGTTACCCTTAATTATCTATAGCTGTCCTACTTGGCTACTCGCTGTGGAATTATGCCCTTTCTATTAAAATTGTGAAATTCTACTGGATTTTGTGTAATCTCTGAAAATGTGTCAAATTTCACTGGCTTTATTAATAAGAGCATAAGAAATTGCCATGCTGGGTCAGGCCAAGGGTCCATCAAGCCCAGCATCCTGTTTCCAACATGGACAAAGATATGAATAATGAATAAACAAAGACCGAATGGCTGAAAAGGGGACTTGGGAAAGATTTTCTTTTAAAAAAAAGAGCACAGCAATTATCAGATGCACGACTTATTGAAAATACAAGAAATTAAATCTGCGGTCATTTACTATGTAACTAAACAACATATTGGGGCAGATTTTCAAAAGGTTACGCGCATAAATACGGAGGATTTACCCCCATAACCATAAAGGCCCGGCGATGCACGTAAAGCCCTGGGATACGTGCAAGTCCTGGGGTTTGCAAAAAGGGGCAGGGAGGGGGCAGGACAGGGTCAGAGACTCCCAGCACAGCAGCCATTTGCCGCTGGGCCGGGGATCGCGCGCCGGCAGTCGGCCAGTGTGCGCAACTTAATTCAGCCTCAGGGCTGAAGAAAGTTTTGAAATAAAAGAAAAAAGAAGAAAAAGGTAGGGGGGAAAGGGCGGGGGAGGTAGGGGAAGGGAAGGTGGGGTGGGGGGGTAGGGAAGTTCCCTCTGAGGCCCCTCCGATTTCAGAGTGACTTGGGAGGGAATGGAGGAAGGCAGCGCGGCTCGGCGTGGGCTCAAGGTGCATAATTGTGCACCCCCCTTGCGTGCGCTGACTCCTGATTTTATAACATGTGTGCGCCTGCGTATGCCCGCGCACAGGTTTGAAAGTCTACTCCACTGTGAAAAACCAACCACCTAAAAACATGATAAAATGACAATAAAAAGGAAAAATGCCAAGAAACATGCAACCTGATACTTCGAACTGTCTAGTTTTAGGACTTCTGTATTTTTTTTTACAAGTGGGAAGTACTTTTCCAATATAAGTACAGTGCATGGAGTATGTTTGAAACTGGTTCATGATAGAAACCTGTTTGGGAAAAGTTCCACTGTCAGCTTTGGGATAACAATTTCTCAACCCTCCCACCCAGAACTGAGAAGTGCAATTTAATGAGGAATTGGGGGAAGCCTGTGAAATTTTGGAAACAGAGAATGTAAAAAGGTTACTCTTTTACTATGGAAGTGGCAGAACTGGAAATGATGAGAATTAATGCCCACCCTAAATGGATATTCCACTTCGGAGTTTTTATTCCTGAGCTTCTTTGCGCAGCAGATCTGCGTTCTTGGAAGCAGGCCTGTTACATGGTAACATAATAGATGATGGTAGAAAAAGACCAATTGGCTCATCCTCTTGGCCCGGTTATCCCTATCTGCAATGGAAGGATATTGTTTATTTAAAAAATGTATATCCTGTGGTGGGAGGAGGGGATTCCAAGATGGCTGCCTGAGTGGACGGGTTGTTCCATCGCTCTTCCTCTTTTCCTTAAAATCCATTTTTAATTTGTTTTGCTTTGGACTATATGGGCAACAACAGGAAAAGTAAGTTATCTGTTCCGCATATTGTTCGGGCAGGTCCAATGTATCGACATACAGTATCACCTGTGGAACGGAAACTTGCAGGCAGAGTGGAGCGGCGGTTTGACTGGGTCCCTGGCTGTCTCCCTAAATCTGCCTATTAGAACAAACCAAGGGGGGTGGTTTCAGTTCACGAGAGAGAGTCTTCATCTGGAGATCGGTGCTTAATTGTGCATCCTGATTCCCCGATTGTGCCCATGGCGGGGAGTATGCCAAAACGTGCAGGGCTGTTTCTGTCCCAGATCTAAGGGCCTGAAGCAGCTTTGGAGAGAAATGTTGAAACTCCGGTGGAATTTGGATGCCTGCCTGGGGCAGAAGGAGAGACTTTCATTGGAAGTAGATTCTAGAGTAAATATGACTGCAGGACAGGCCCACCGCGACTGGATGTGCACACCATGCATTCGCACGGGGCAGCACACCTGGGAGGGCGGCAGCATCAGGAGAGGTCATGGGGCTGCCTGCAGAGCTCAACTTGCTGGCGGACAATAAAGAGAAAAGTTAGCGGAGAGGCGGGCCGCTGGTGGAGCTCAGTCTGCCAGTGGCCCAAAGTGAAGAAAGGCTGCAGCAGTTTCCCTTTTTAGCTATGTGCGTGGGTAAATTTTTGCAGCTCCCGCCCTCCCTCCCCCCCTTTCGCAGAAAGGCCAGTGGGGCCGAAGAAAGAGTAGCCCATGGGACCGTGGTGGAGCTCATCTCACCACAGCCTGAACTTAAGGGAGATGGAGGTAGGCGGGGCCTTAGTGGAACTCATTCCATCATGCCCGAAGTGAACAGGAAGGGGACGGAATGGGCCTCAGTGGAGAAAGGAAGTGTGTGTGTGTGTTTGTGTGAGAACCTGTGTGAATGTGTCTGTGTGAGAGCTTGAGTGCGTGTCTGTGTCAGAACTTGTGTTCATGGGTGTGGGTCTGTGATTTTATTACGCATGCATGTTATAAAATCGACTACCCTTGTGCAATGCGAGCGCAAGTGCCAATTCACGTACTCAAGGGGGGAGCCTTCCCCAGTTCCCTCCCAGCCCAAACCAATAAAGGAGAGGACTGGGAGAGAACTTCCATTACCCCCTAGCTACCCTTCCTCCCTTTTCCCCTCTCTGGCCCAACCCCTAAAACCTACTTAACTAACCTTTTTTTTTGTTTGTTTCCGAACTCGACGGAGCAGCAGTAAGTTCCATGTGCTGTCCAGCTGCCGGTGCACGCTTCACCAGGACAGCACCTAATAGCGCTGTCCCGGCTAGCCCCCGTCCCAGCCCTCCCCTGCCCACCCCTTTTTACCAACCCAGCTCTTCTGCATGTACTGGGAGATATGCACATGACCGGGCTGCTTTGAAAATGCATTCAGGGCGTGTGCAGCCCGCCACACGCATATCTCCTGGTTTTTGTGTGCGCCGGGGAATTAAAATTAGGCCAATAATGTTTCTGTGAGGGAAAGAGAGCAAGTGTGTGTGAGAGCAAATGCATGTATACAAGAGATGGAATGTGTGAGAGTGTGAATATGTGTGTGTGTGTGTGTGTGAATGTGTGTGAAGATAAAGAAGTTGTGGCCCTACCTCCCCAATCCATGACAATCGCAAGGTGTCTGGAAATCAAAAGATCTAAGGTATGGAGAGCAGGAGATTTTTTAATCCTTATTAGTTTTAATTATTGGTTATAATTTGATGTTTCCACTGTTCTAAAATATTTTATTGTTTTTTTGGGAAATATTGGAACATATTTTAATTATTGTATTTTTTTATTCATCAGATGTTTTGAAATATTCTGTTGGTGAAATGTTTTATATTCTGTTTAACTGGTTTGAAATATTTATTCTTTTTATGACTATGATTTTACTATTATAACTGATGTTTTATATTTCTTGATTTTATTTTTTAATGTTTTATGAAGAATGGTAATGTTTCGGTTTTCCATTGTTGCTCTGCTTATAGAAGTTGGCTTGTTGTGAGTTCCAGTTCAGTTCTTCTTAGCATGTTTCTATTTATACTTTCTGGTCTCTTTCTTCTGTATTTGATCAGGGTCTGACTGTATTCTTCATGTGTGACCACAATGAGGTATTCTGCTACCATATAATTTATCTGTAGTGATCTATAGCAGTTTGATTTGTTCTTTTTTCCTAATAGGAAGTATATTGGTGTTTTAGGGCCTGATGTAATATGTGCAGTGTTACCTTTTCATAGATAAGGTTGTTACTGCTTGAGTGCTGGCAGTTAGGGTTGTTTTGATATGGGAGGTTTATTATATTGTAATGGTAATTGTGTTTATTCATTTCTTTCTGAGGGCCAAGTCCACATCCAGCACACATTGCAAAAAATGTAATTCCATAGGAGTTCCAAGTGTCATTTTGCAGGACTTTCTGGTTGGCAGCACAGCAGTGCATGTAAATATAATATGCATGTTGTAAGTGATATTTTGCCTCAGAAGAATGTTCTTTTTTTCATGTAAAATCTGTTATAAATGCATAATTAAATTGTGTGTGTGTGCGTGTGTGCAAGGCTGTAAGGTTTGCTTAGGCTACCTAATACCCTTTCCTTGACCATGGGTTCTGTTTGTGAGAGGGTGTCAGTTTTTAAAAATACAGGGGCAGATTTTTAAAAAATACGCGAGCGCGTACTTTTGTTCGCGCACCAGGCGCGAACAAAAGTACACTGGATTTTATAAGATACACACGTAGCCGCGCGTATCTTATAAAATCCGGGGTCGGCGCGCGCAAGGGGGTGCACATTTGTGCAACCTGCGCGCGCCGAGCCCAGCACGAGCTGCATGTTCCCTCTGAGGCCGCTCCAATTTCGGAGCGGCCTCGGAGGGAACTTTTCTTCGCCCTCCCCCCACCTTCCCCTCCCTTCCCCTACCTAACCCACCCCCCCGGCCCTATCTAAACCCCCCCCTTACCTTTGTCGGCAAAGTTACGCGTAACTTTGCGCGCGTCGCCAGCAGCCCCGCTCCGTCCTCCGGTCCCGGGGGCTGGTCCAGAGGCCTCGACCATGACCCCGGGCCGGCGCCACGCCCCCAGGCCCGCCCCCGAAATGCCGCGTCGTTTCGGGAACGCCCCCGGACATGCCCCCTCCCTCCCCTTTTCGAAAGCCCCGGGACTTACGCACGTCCCGGGGCTTTACGCGTGCCGGTGGCCTATGCAAAATAGGCGCGCCGGCACGCGCGGGCCTTTTAAAATCCGCCCCATAGATTGCTGGAGGGAGCTGGGCTTTTTTTGATGGGTGTGGGACAGAGACTGAATGCTGTAAGGTCGGGGTGGGGGTCAGCACAGTAATTGTTCGCACAAGGCAGCAAAAAAGCTAGCACCGGCCCTGCTGCAGAAGCCTATTTCGGAACAGATTTCTTGTTAATTCCAGCTGCAGTTCCCCTCCCTGAGGACTAGGAAGTGCATGCCACAGAGATGTCGTGCGTCACTTTGATGGTTGTTTGGAATCTGGTCACTTTTATGGAGAATATTTTACTGGACTCTATTTCTCAATTATGTAATTTTTCTCAAGGTACTGAATTGAAGCTGAAGGAGCAGAATAGGAGGCTGGGAGAGTTAGGAGTCCAGGTTGCCTCAATCAGAGATCAAATGTCTAAAATTCATATCTCCGGTGTCACCCATATTAAGGACAATTTGAGCCTCTACAACAAATCTGAGTGGTTAGAAAACAGAGCAAGAGCAAAGAACCTTCAAATAGTAAAATTCCCCATTATTAGACTGTAATCAGTGGGGGAGGAGTTCAAGAAATATATATGCAAAGTGTTAATGTTATTTATTTATTTATTTAGAATTTTTATATACCGACATTCTCGATACAAATATCAAATCAAATCAAATGTTATTGCAAGGAAGGGAAATTTCATTTTCTCAGATTTATTATATTCCAGGGATGAAGGAGTCTTAGAATTTTTAACACCTTTAGACGGTGTAGATTTATCTGCTTTTTTAGAGACTTCTCAGGACTTGATAACATCTTGAGCTACATTTCTTATCTCATTTTGCTTTGTAGCTGAGAGGAAAATGAGACAATAAGATCTGGTCTTAAAACAATACTTCAGACCTAGAGTAACTCCTCTTTGTGGTCGGAAGATTCAAAATCTTCCCTGATGTTGCTTGTGTAACTCAGTTTATTTATTTATTTAACAGTTTTATATACCGCAGTTCAGGTAACAAAGTTACTAATCACTTCGGTTCACATTTCAACAATTACAATGACAAAATAAAGAATAGTTTATAATGTCTTACATAGAATAGGGTGATTTAACTTGGATAAAAACTAATAATGAACAGGGAGAGTACAATTTATATACATATGTCTTGTATATACATGAGTGCGTTAAGAGAATGCTTGGTTGAACAGCCAGGTTTTGAGTCTTTTTTTGAAGGTTGGTGTCGATTGTTCGAGTCTGAGGTCTGGTGGGAGTGAATTCCAATGTATAGGGCCTGCGGTGGATAGAGTTCTTCTACTTAGTGTTGTTTTGACGGGATGTGCTTGTAGGGTGCCTCTCTGGCCTTGTCTCCTCGGTCGGGAGATCGAGTGAAGCTGTAATGGGATCGTGAGCTCAATTTGGGTGGAGTGGTGGATGACTTTGTGTATGATTGAGAGGATCTTGTATAGGATTCTATATTTGATTGGGAGCCAGTGTAGGTTCATTAAGATGGGTGTTATGTGGTCCCTTTTGTTGGATTTTGTTAGAATCCTTGCTGCGGCGTTCTGTAGCATTTGTAACGGTTTCAATGTGTTAGCAGGTAGACCTATCAGCAATGAGTTGCAGTAATCTATTTTCGAATGGTAATTTTTAAACAGGGCGCGCATTTACACACAAATGCCGGCTTATGCTAAGAGATGCGGCCATTTTACAACACCTGCGCGTAGCCGCGTATATACACACCTGATATAAAACAGGCTGTACGCATGGACATGTGCGCACAATTTCATATGGATACTCTCATGTGCGCGCAAATGCTGCCTCTACTATGTAAATGGGGGGAGTTTGGTACATATGTGCACTGACATAATTACCAGTTTCCCCAGTCAGTTCCCAGTTTGCCCAGTTACAGGAAAGGACTTCCTAACCCCCCCTAGTTAATAAGCCTCCCTTTTATCCCAACCCTTAAAACGTCACTAACCAACCTTTTTTTGTTGTTTTACTAGTCACACGCCATCCATAGCAGAAGTAAAGTTTTGCATTAGGGGACCCCCAGCGTGCGCTTGTGAGCATTAATATTTACATGCAGATTTCATTGTGAAATCTAGGAATGCCCATGCCCTGCCCATTTTTTGTAAAAAAAAAAATGATGTGCGCATACTGGGAGATAGGTGTGTACTCACACGCATTTTAAAATCCACACGGAGAGTGCCGGCCTGACTTCTGGGCGTATCGCCTGGCTTTGGCATGCATAGGGCTTTTAAAATTCGTCTTCAAGGGAATAAGTTTGTGTCTTTTATCAAGATCAAAATTACGTGTTCTTTGACCCATTACAACTTAGGACCTTCTTGGACTCTCACTCTCAACCTTAGGGTTTCCCACTGTTTGGTCAGTATATATAGTATAAAAATAAGTGCTGGTTACTCCTCAGTTTGGCCTTATATATAACTAGATTGTAATATTTCCGTTGTAGCAAATAATGCTCCTATTTCTAGAGCTCTTTCGTATTTCCTTTATTTTATTAAGTACAGTAATGGTAATTATGAATGTAATAATTATTTTTTCTTTTATGTGTTGTAATTTATTTTTCTGTACCTTAAAATTACCACAACAAGTGGATACTTGATTGTATATTTAAAATGTAATAAATAAAAAATACAAAAAAAATACAAAATTCGCCTTCAAGGGAATAAGGGCCATATTTTAAATCTATGCTCGATTTTATAACATGCATGTGGGGCAACTCGGGCAAGCAGTTCGGGGGCCTGCCTGAGTTGCCCCGGCCATGCCCCCGAATCGCCCCTTTTTGCAAGCCCCAGGACATACTCGCATCCAGGGGCTTGCGCGCACCACCGAGCCTATGCAAAATAGGCTTGGCACGCAGGGGCAGATTTTCTCAGGTTACGTGCATATGTTACACACGTAGCCTTTGAAAATCTGCCCCTAAGTTTGTATTTTTTGGACCCTCTTCATTTTTTTGTGGGACCCGAAATTTAGGGTTAGAGCGTGCTAACCCAAAAACCAAATTTTTCCGAAATTTCAGGAACAATTCCTTTGGTTTTTGGGGTCCCAAACCAGGATGAATTAGGCAAGTTCGTTAAAATTGCCTGATTCATCCAAAACAATTGCACATCCCTAGTTTGTAATAATGTTGGAAAGAATCACAAGTGCTTTCCTGAACAGTTGTATTTAACTGATCTGTGGAAATTGATGTGGTCAGCTGTGACATCATGGCCAGACTGAACTAATTAAATCCATTGTGATGTACTTGGTGCCATTTGTTTATAATAATGATAATAATAATTTAGTTTCTAGACTGCCCTTTCAGTTTTAGCTCAGTGTGGCTGTGGTATACATTTTTTCAGGGGCTGGATAATATATTATTCCCCTCTTTACATTTTGCAGTACTTTTGCTTACTTATTTTTGCACTACTTAGTGGGCCCAATATTGAAAGTGCGTTTAGTGCTAAACAGTTGGATAAGTAGGACTTATCTGGCTAAGGGATGGCTGATGAATATCCAGGTATGTTCAGCGGTGGCCACTTAAATGGAAAAATCACTTATCTGGCTAAGTAGATACTGTAATTGGATAGTCAGTGGGCAGAGAATTGGCGAATAAGGGCTGTGCTATTTATCCAGTTATATTAACTGTATAAGTAAGAACGTATATTCATCCTTATCTGTTTTTCTAAGCAGGTCTAAAGTTATCCAGATATAACTCATAAGGTCAACTAGAACTTATCCAGTTATATTCAACCGCATAGCCGTGCAGCTCAATATCCCTTCTAAGTTATCCTGATAAGTAATATCTGGAACTTAGATAACCAGATACATTTGAACATTGGGCCCAGTAGGTTTAGTTTTTCTTAAACAGAAAAAAAACAAAAACAGATTTATGCATTTTTATATAAGGACATGTTTAAAAAAACACAAGCATGTCAAATAGTGTGTATAATTTATTGTTGTACTGAATTTTAGACTCTTTTTAAGAGAAAACAGCACATTTTTAGATGTGTAATCAGAATTTTTTTCACTTCTTGTAACCTTGAACTTGACGTACAAAGTAACCAGCTGTGACCTTGGACTGTGTGCTCATAAAAGTACAAGCTAGAAAGACGTTCAGTTTCCTGACAAGCCTTGATAATAAATTGTTCATTTGAGAAGGCCTGTAAAACCAAAGTGGGCAGCCATTTATTGGACAGGAGGTAATTTTATCACACACAAGTACGTAGTAATATTGATACTAAGTAAGCCCTTGGAGAGTAGCTATAAATACTCACATTATTGATGCACTTTACGGTTTCACTCACACTGCTACAGGAAGAAAAGGAAAAAAAATACTCTTACTGTTCTACACAGCATGCAGTCCCATCATGAACCAAGCAGATGTTGGAAAAAGAAACCCTAGTAAATGCACCCAGCTTTCATCTGGAAATAATTGCCTAAAAACGTGGATGCTTTCTATTTCATTTGTGCTTTCCAAACTGCCTTAGTTTCATATAACTCTTGTTATAATACATTTTCATTGAATTCTCAAATACTTAATTATAAGATAATAGAATTCTGATAACTAGTTAGCTTGCGCTGTTTAAAACTGCCCACCCTTCCATTTGTCAGAGATGGAGAATAGTGCATCACTGTATATTGTGATGTATCACTACTGCAGTCGAAACATTCTTATTTATCCGCAAAAGCAGACGTGCCTAGAGCATACAGTTATGATTTGAACTGTACTATCATCAAGTTAAAACTTCAAAATCAATTTTTATTTCATATTTTTTAATTCATTTTTTCATTTAATATTTTTGAATTCATCATTGATTCTCATGAATTTCACTACAGATGTACAGTGTATTTCTTTACCTTATAGCAGTTGGGCAATAAGAATGTTGGGCTTGATGTGTCTCACTATATATATAATGGGGTACATTTCCGTAGAACTGCTGAATGGCTAAGATAGCTGGGGCTCCATATTCAAAGCTTTTGTCTGGCTAAGTTAGGGACTCAGTGAGACAGTGGCCTAGATTCATCATTCTGCTATATGATGAGCCGCGCTGAAAAAAAAGGGGCGGGGGGATGAAACTGTGTAGCTGGCCGCATTGCGGTGGTATGTTTTCGCCCACTGTGGTTGCAGTCGGGCCACATACTTTCACACCCATAGCGCCACGGCAAAAGGTGTAGTTATTTCCCGCGGTGCTGCCGGCGATAATGTGCAAAACATTATTGCCCGTAGCGCTGCCGGGACATATACCGCCCACACTTCTCCCCTTCCCCTAATTTGAATTGTACCGCCGCGATAAGGCCCTAACGCCCGCGATAAGGCCATATCACGGTTTGATGAATGACCCTGAGTGTGTTTTGAAAATCCCACCAGTTTCTCTGCTCTTGACTTATGCAGCTAAGTACTTATCCAGCTTAAATCTTTGCCAGATAAGTCAGAGGTGGGCCACAGGGCAGGGGTGTTCTGGGACAGAGCGATGTTATCCAGCTAACTTAGCTGATATTCAGAATTATTTGGCTGAGTTAGCTGGATAACTCTAGCACTACCTCAAAACAGAATGGGGCGGATTTGAAAAGGCCCGCACGCGTAAATCCTTCCGGATTTACGCGCGCAGGGCCCTTGCGCGCCGGCGCGCCTATTTTGCATAGGCCGCCAGCGCGCATAAAGCCCCGGGACAGCATGGGTATCTGGGGATGCCGTCCATAAAAGAGGTAAAAAGCAGAGGAACCAGCAGATTTATTGATGTGGTTATTGTGACAGGCTTCTTTCCAGGGAAGCAGAGAGGCCCAGTTATCCTGAGGTTGGTTTACATAAGAGTGTAGAAATGAGTGATTCATTCGTCTGCTCGGTGTGTCCATTCATCTGAGCATGTAGGCAGATGAGAAATCTAATACAGTCCCAAATTTCTTGCATAAGCCCTGCCAATGACATGCAGTGAACTGGAATCCTTGGTTGAATAGGATATGGTGAGGGAGGCCGTGCAGTTGGAAAACATGTTGGATGAATAGCTGGGCCAACTCTGTATAGAGAGTAACCCAGGGAGTGGAAGGAAGTGGGCTATCTTGAAGAATCTATCCACTATTACCCAAATAGTGGTGTTGCCACCTGAAGCAAAGTGATCCATGATAAAATCCGTAGCCAGATGTTTCCAGGGTTCTCTGGGAGCAGTCCGTGGCTGTAGTAGACCCCAAGGTTGCCCTGTGGGATTCTTGTTAACAGCAACAATCAGCAAGATTTCACATAGCTTTTTATATCTTGTCAAAGCTGAGGCCACCAGAAATAGCAGATGAGTAACTCCATAGTTCTACTGAATGCTGGGTATCCTGCCATATGTGAGTCATGGGTCCATCTTCGAACTTTCTCCTGAAGATGAAGAAACACAGTCTTCCCTTTTGGCATGGTCATGGCAGCAGCTAATCTGATTGCCTCACCCAGGTTAACTTCAGTGTGACCCCAGCAGATTCTGTCATTTGGCGTTGAAGAGCCAAAGAAAGAAGAGGATCTGAAAAGGAGCTCCCAGGAATGGGCTCCAAGACCTGGGCCTGATCCTGGGCATGACTGTAGACTGAGGCACAGGTATTGGAATGCAGCCTCCTGGCTGAGGCCCTGGCATCAGGCCTGGGCTTGGGCCTAGGCCAAGGCCCAGGTGTCAGGACCTGGTCTGCGGGTTGTGTCATGGCATCGGGCCTGGGCTCGGGTTCCAGCCTAGGGCTAGGCATCGGGTCCAGTCTGTGAGTGAGGTCACAGCATTGGGTCTGGGTCTGGGCTTAGGCCCCAGCAATGGGTCCTGGCCTCCGGGTTAGATCATAGCGTTGGCCTGGGCTCTGGCTCCAGCCTAGGCCAACGACCAGGCATCGGGTCCCGGTCTGCAGGTCGGGTCATGGCATCGGACCTGGTTCCGGACTTAGGCCCCGGTGCCAGGTTGGGTCGTGGCATCAGGCCTGGACTCGAGTCCAGCCTAGGCCAAGGACCAGGCATCAGAACCTGGCTTCCAGGTCAGGTCAAGGTGTTGGTCCTGGGTCCAGGTTGATGCCCCGACATTGGGACCCAGCCTCCATGTTGGGTCACGCTCAATATCTGTTGCAAGTTATCTGGCTAATTTTAAGTGGATTGGCCCTCTTGTTGGGTTCTGATTCCTCCTCCTTCTTGGCTATCTGTACGGAGCTGGTTATCTTTAATTGGCTAACTGTACTTAGCTGGGTGCCTTAGGCAGCTAAGTATAATGCTAATTGGCTTGGTTTAGGGGCCAAACGTGAGCAAGCTAAATTTAGGATGAGTTTTTGCTGAAAACCTAGGCAGCTAGTTTCAGTTGAAAATGTGCCTAACTTACCCCATAATTCATCAAAAAAGTTAATAATACATGCATTATCAAAAAGGGGCATGTTTATTGCATAGCAAACTGAGCATGCACTGCAATAATCCCTATTTTTCATATCCTAGAGAGAGAGAGAAAGAGAGAGAGACACTATCTACAAGGCCCTCACAGTAGTTAAGTATGTATTATATCTCTGTAGGAGGGCCACCTGATAGGTCGAGGTGAGGTGTTATTGGTGGTCTAGGGTTTAGGGGCCAGTTTTGCATGTAGCGTGAGACGTACAAACAGCACAGTACACCTTGGTGAAGATTTGAAGTCATTTGGAGTGAGGCTAAAATGCAATTCCAAAAATTTATCGCGAATTGAGTTATGGCCATTTCGGACACATCACACAGCTTAAGACCAGGGATAAAGGTGTAGTTATTTCCAGTGTTAAAACTGTGTGACACCATGTGCTATGCTATCGCATGGCGCGATATGGCGCGCAGGGCTTTTAAAATCCGCCCCTTAATTTGTGAAGAGGTTGGGTCTGTATTTAGGGAGTGTGGTTTATGGCCTTATTAGCTTTTTTTTTAAGCTCCTCTTTAATTTTTTTTCCTTTTTTACTTTCTGTTAAGGGGATATTTCCTTTAAGATCCTCCCCCCCCCCCCCCCCACCTTGTATATTGGAGACTTTTTTTTTTTCATAAATGACCTTTCTATTACCAATTAATAATGCGGTTTGTTTTATGTGGGGCTTCAGAAATTCCAAGAGATTGCTGATGCTTGTTATTAATGATATACATTTAAATAAAATTAATTAAAAAAAAAAACTTTCCAAAATATTTTTGCAAAGTTGCCTTGTATGATGATTTAAATTAAATCTTTATTCATTGTTTCATTTATTTAAAAGAAATAATTCAAGAATATTAAAATTACCTACAAGATAATTAAGCAGGTGCAATATAAAAAAGGAAAAAATATTTTAATACATCTAATAAGCTCACATAACGGAGAGATTATCTGGCCAAGATACTAGGGGATTAAATTCCATATAATATTTTGCCCACATATCTCCATACTAACAAAAATATAGCACTTATTTATTTTCCTCAATCTTATCACAAAGAAAACACTCCAAATGAAGGGGATCAAGAAATACAAAATGATTTTTTTGAAAGGAAACTGAATACTTACTTAAGAATAAAAGTAGCACCTATGTCTAATACTTTCTGCCAGTGTGATAAAAATTGTTTCCAATGGGCTTGTTTGTCCGGGAAACATCAGGAAAGACCTGAATCTTTTGTCCACAAAAAAGAAAATCCTTATAGGAAACATATTTCTTAAAGATCAGGTCTTTATCTAGTTCTGAGCAAAAAGAAACAATTAAAGTAGCTTTAGCTGCTGTATGGTCAAAGGATAACTCTACAAAATGTAAACCCCAGGACTAGTCAAACCGAAACTATTTATTCCACTCTCACATCCTTGTAATAATTTCTTCTTTGGTAAATAATAAATGTTAGATAGAACAAGCATTTCAGAAATATTTTGCCTTGTATGGTGTATTTGAAAATATAGCACTCTGGCATAAATAATTGGAACGCAGAAGCACAGCTAAAGTAAAATATTTTCTTTCAGTTGTCATTACTGAATACAGGGCTATTTTAAACATTGTTTTCCTTTGAAACAGGCGGGCATACGCTGAAACATGGCCATGCTGCAGCTTTTCTTGTTTGTGGAGTAAATTAAGGGCCAATATACTAAATGTTTTCTCCTATTTTGTGTCTGTGGGAAAAAATGTGGGTAGATTTTGTAAATTCTGGAATCTAAAATTTTTAAATGCTACATCGTTTCCTTGTTTTGTTTGTTAAATGCTTATGATTAAACAAATAGAAGCCAGTTTTAGACTATGCTGACAGTTTTATGGTGGCCGGTTGATTTAAGCTTTTATAGTTTTCCATATATGCCGTTTTTTAGGTCTAGACTTATTAAGATTAACCATTTACTGTACATTGTATGAGTAATGAATTATAAATCAGTCTTTATTGAAACAAACTCTATCATATCTTCAGAGTGTAGTGACCCTAAGCTGCCTTGTTTCTATTACAAGTACAAAAATAAATTAAAAACTTAAAGGTGAATTTTAAATCCAGGCTCGCACCAAAATTGGGAGATATAAATGTGCGCACGTATAGAACATGTGCGCATCTACCCAATTTTAAAAGCTGCCCACATGTACGCACAAGTCCGATGCGTGAATATCTCATATTGGACAAAAAAGGAGTAGAATGTGGACATGGTGTGGGCGGAGCATGGCCATTCAGGGGCAGGGCCAAGAGATGGGCACGCAAGTACTTACATGCCTGGGTGCTCGCCCAGGACCAGTGCCGCGTAACTCTACTTCTGCTATGAAGGACGTGTAAGTGTTAATAAAACTATTTCCAGGTATCTTTGAGGGGTTTAAGGGGTCTGGCCTAACTGAGGGAAGTATAGGCTAAAGAATCAGGAGGGGTTTGGAGGACCTAGCTCTAGCCTGAGTGAACTGGTAGACAAACTGGTGAAACTGGTCATAGCATGGACGCGCACCTGTTATTAAATTCCCTCACACGGCTCAGACTCGACTTATGCTGCTGAACGTGCACAAACTTAAAATTAGGTGCACAAATATGCACGCCTAAGTTATTTTATAACATGTTTGCGTACGTGTGCACATGCTATAAAATTGCTGCATCTCTGGGTGAGGGCCGATGCACATGCGCGTATATATGTGCCCGTGTATCCGTTTGAAAGTTACGGTCCCTATTTTTACAATGTTGCAGTAGTTGAATGTTTAGGAGATGTAATGCAGCTGTGTATGGTGTTGGAATCTTAATTCTCCTTTCAGGAAGCTCTATTCCATTATTAAAAAAAATGTTTTCCTTATTTATTATGCCATTAATTTAAAAACATTTAGTTCATTTTTTGTTTTGAAATTGTATTAGCTTAAACTGTAAAATTTACTTTTATGAATTGAATTTTTCTGGATGTTATGATACTTTTTATTAATCAATAAAAATATGGTGCATTTATTTTACTTTAGTCATAAGGACCTTTAAATGACTGCTGCCATTTGTGCTGGTGCAGACATCTGTTTCATCACAATTTCAGAACTCTTAAATACAATCTCCCAATGACTGGGCTCTTTATCTGCCACTACAATGGGAATATTATGCACAATTTCCAGTGAATGTACACTTTAGATTATTTTGGCATTGAATTATAAAACAAATGTACAATAATTATAAATTTTATTAAACATTTATGAATGAAAAAATACATGAATTCTGTAAATTACTTACAATAGTTATTCTTCTCATTCAGTGTGTTATATCAATCAAGAGACATTTTAGTCTAGATAACTATGGCTGAAATGGTACCCAAATAGTACAATACACCTTTAGGTGGTAAGGTCAAGCTAGCCAATATTTTGAACTGGCTAAGTTGAAATGCTACTTTAAGGACATATTTTCATATTACAGCAATATACATTATCAACATGAGAACATAACATTTAAAGTATATGTTATTTTCTCCAGAAATCTGGGGCTTGCTTCCAGATGTCAAGCATCCTGTTGAACCTCTCTTGGCAGACACTGTGGAGAGGCTGAGTTGGGAATGCTGCTGAGCTGAAAACAGATGCTCTTGCCGCACAAAGCAAAGCTAAATTTTGAAATTTTAAATTAATTATTCCTTTTATGCCTGTTTAGTATTATGTTACTATTATTATGCACAGGGACAGCATTTTGGTGTTGCTGAAAAACTGGAATTAGTAAGTTGAAATTCCTCTTTAAATGAGAGGAATAATAGCAATATAAAAACTAGGGATGTGCAGAGCAAAATTTTATGTTCATATTTTTTATGTCCGAAAGGGGGTCCCACTTGCGGCCAATATGGACATAAAAAAAATCCAATGAGTTGGGTATATGTACATATGTGCAAAAAAAAATTTTAAACCCCCTCACCCTCCTTAATCCCCCCCCCAGACTTACCACAACTCCCTGGTGATCGAGCGAGGAGTGAGGACGTCATTTCTGCAATCCTTGGCGAGAAGCATGTGACGTCGGTGGCACGTCGAGTGACGCGGCGTCACGTGATTCCCGGCGAGTTCGCGCCGGACGGCTCGTTCGGCCCAAAAAGAACTTTTGGCCAGCTTGGGGGGGCCTCCTGACCCCCTCAAGCTGGCCAAAAGTTCTTTTTGGGCCGAACGAGCCGTCCGGCGCGAACTTGCCGGGAATCACGTGGCGCCGCGTCACTCAGACGCGGCGTCACGTGATTCCCGGCAAGTTCGCGCCGGACGGCTCGTTCGGCCCAAAAAGAACTTTTGGCCAGCTTGGGGGGGCCTCCTGACCCCCCCAAGCTGGCCAAAAGTTCTTTTTGGGCCGAACGAGCCGTCCGGCGCGAACGAGCCGGGAATCACGTGACGCCGACGTCACGTGATTCCCGGCAAGTTCGCGCCGGACGGCTCGTTCGGCCCAAAAAGAACTTTTGGCCAGCTTGGGGGGGCCTCCTGACCCCCTCAAGCTGGCCAAAAGTTCTTTTTGGGCCGAACGAGCCATCCGGCGCGAACTTGCCGGGAATCACGTGACGTCGCGTCTGAGTGACACGGCGCCACGTGATTCCCGGCTCGTTTGCGCCGGACGGCTCGTTCGGCCCAAAAAGAACTTTTGGCCAGCTTGGGGGGGCCTCCTGAACCCCCCAAGCTGGCCAAAAGTTCTTTTTGGGCCGAACGAGCCATCCGGCGCGAACGAGCCGGGAATCACGTGACACCGGCGTCACTCGACGTGCCGCCGACGTCACATGCTTCTCGCCAAGGATTGCAGAAATGGCGTCCTCACTCCTCGCTCGATCACCAGGGAGTTGTGGTAAGTCTGGGGGGGGGGATTAAGGAGGGTGAGGGGGTTTAAATTTTTATTTTGGCTCAACAATCGCGATTTCCCACATATCGAACATATCTATGTTCGATATGTGGGAAATCCGATCGTTTATGTCGAATCAATTTTTTAAGTAAAAAAAAAATATGAGTTGCGTTTTACTAATGCGGTCAATCCGAATGCACACCCCTAATAAAAACATTCACTGATGGAGAGGTTCGAGGGTCCTTCTCCCATCTATGTAATCTGTCTACTATTATCCATTAAGATATGTTCCCCATTTAATACTTTGTGTACTTTTGAATAAATTGATCTCTGTGCTCTGATCTCAATCAGTGGGCATTTCTGTTTGCTGTTACACTCTTCTGATATTTCTCTCTATGGGGCCGATGCAATATGGGGCGTTCGGCTTAGCGCGGCGGTGAGCACATAGCTGAATGCACATTTTTCGAGCGCAGAGGGAACACATATGCAATATTTGGTTTTATGCATCCATAACGCACACGGAAAATCTGCGCGTAGGGAATAGCGCCAATGGGATACAAATCTTATTTAAGTGCGCCAATTAGGTAAATAAATAAAATAAAATTAGTACCTGATGCAGTAAAGCGCGCCAAAATTTTGTGTGTCTTTAATGAATTTTTTGTGTTTGAAAGTTTGCGCCTGCTTTACACTGGCATTATTGCGCTGATAGCTGGAGGTTCCTGAGGGTTTCTGTTTCTCTAATGGATGCTGTTTATTTCCTTGTCATGCTGACCTTTTTCTTGCATCTGCGAGGAAGAATTAGGGCACCTATACTGGCAGTAGCAAATAACCCTGCCAACAACAGAAGACCGGAGGATCATGCAGACCACGCGGCGCAGGCAGAGGGGTTAGGAAATGACTCTTTCCTTTTAAATTTTCATTGAAATCTGTCGAATTCACATCCAATTTTTGGGCCATTAGGATACCTTGGGGTTGGACATCGGTGACATCGACGTTTTACAGTTCATTAATTTTGCGTCTTTAAATAACCCTACAGTCCTTTAGCTCCGGGTCTGTTTGCAATGTGTTGTTTTGTATCCCACCAGCCACACAGCTGTGATAAGCTGAAGATGTGGCTGGTCTTTAGAAAAACACCTGATGGACCATGGGTCTGACCCAGTATTGCATGTCTTATGTTCCTTATGTATTATGTTTCCAGGTGCAGCCCTTTGTTCTGGGTCTGTTTGCAACTGTTCTTTTGAAAGCTGAGGATGTGGTTGGTCTGTTAGAAAAACACCTAATGGACCCTTGCTGTGACCCAGTAGGTCTTATGTTCCGTATGTTATTATGTTTCCAGGTGCAGTGCAGAGCTATCCGTAGACTCTGCAGGTAGTGTGTTATTCAGCCACGCACAACTCTCCTAGGATTACCTGAGTCTGAAGTTGTGCAAAGATACCGTATCAGCTCTACAGCAATTGAGACCTTGTACCAGGACCTGTGCAATGATATAGATCCCATCGCCTCTCGCAACCTTGCGGTCCCAGGGCTGGTGAAACATCTGTGTGCCTTGCATTTTTTTGCGACAAGAAGTTTCCAGAATACAGTCGGACTGGTTTGCGGGTTGAATCAGTCCTCAGACTCGCGGCACTTTGGACAAGTCTTGAGGGCTATGATGAAACATATGTGACAGTATATTTATTTCCTGGTGGACCTAGTGCAACTGCAGATCCGGCGTGGATTCTTTGACATAGCTGGGATGCCCAATGTATTGGGAGCAACAGACTGCACCCATATCTCACTTACCCCAGCTCGGAACAGGAGAGTGCATTCCACAATTGGAAGTCTTTCCATTTGATGAATGTACAGGTGGTACGTGATACCTGTCAATGGATCCTGAATGTAGTTTTAAGATTTCCGGGGAGCTGCCATGATTCTTACATCCTTGTTCATTCCTTGCTTGGAGCCGATTTTTCCGAAGGGAAATACAGTGATGGCTGGTTGCTTGGTAAGTAACAGTAGGTAAAGGTAGTCTTGATAGAGAACCAGATGGCAATGAGGAATTCACAAGTAGAAGTTAATTGCTTTATCCTAAAGTATTTTGGTACTATTGTGTATATATATGTGTTTCCTGTGTTTGTTTTATCAGTGTCAAAGATGCAATATTTATTACCTCTGTTACAGGTGAAGCTGGCTACGGCTGTAAGTCATGGTTGGCTACGGCTGTAAGTCATAGCTGGCTACTGCTGTAAGTCATGGTTGCTGACTCTGCTCCTGGCCCCGCAAACTGCGGCAGAATGACGGTACAACGAGGCACATACCAGCACTAGGTATGTCATCGAATGGACATTTGGCATTCTGAAAGGATGATTCAGATGCTTGGACTGGTCAGGTGGTGCCCTCCAGTACAGTCCTGAAAAGGTTGCATGCATTATTATGGCCTACTGCATGCTACATAACCTCGTGTTGCACTTTGGGCTGGAAGTGGAGGTCCCTGAAAACTTGTCCCGAGATCCACCTGTACAACCAGCTGCAGAAGTGGACAACACAATACAAGGCTCGGAGGTTAGTTAATAAATAATGTTTCTACAGCTGAGTGTTTCTGCGGTTTAATGTAATTCCTTACCATCCTTACTGACGTTCTGAACTTGGACGCTTATGTCCAAGGCGTCCCTTGAATGTGCCGAACTTGGGCCGTTACTCTCCCCAAGTCTGGCCCCTAGAAAGTACGCAGTGGTTGTAGATGTCCACGAGGGGCTGCATGAATTGCCCTTCAGATACCTCCAAATCGACCCTTTTAAGGGATGCCGTAGTCGTCAACGTCCATGAGGGGCCGCATGAATGGACGCTTTAGTCCGGGGTGTCCCTTAAAGGCACCTAACTTGGGCCGCCCATCTCAGGTTTTTCGGAAACCAAAATTTGGCGCCTTTTTATTTCCGTTTAATTTAAATATTGCATCTACGGTGCTGGAGAATAATTGTGTGCGCATTTAAACTGCGTATATTGGTAATGAATGCAATTTCTCTGCGTGTCTTTTCTAGCATCGACCCTTATATGTTTGGGTGTGCCACCTGCTCCCTGCTGTTGCTGTTCATTAAATGTGAGAACACATAATAAAATGTAGGAAGTTAGCTGTGCAGTATTTGAAATCAATAAACATTGAGTTGTTTTTTGTATCAGCGAGGAAAAGCACCTGAAAATCCTACCTCTTTTCACATATGGAACTTATCTTTGACCTGTTACATAGCAGAACCAGCTGTGAGAGCTGAAAAAACTGCAAAGAGCTGGAAACGACTAAGGGGTTGATTCACCTCCAGCAGTTATCACCTCCAGGAAGTGAATAACAGCTGATTATCAGATTTCTGTAAATATCTGCTGTTGAAAAGTGGATATTTGGCCACTGTATGGTGTATTTTGAAGCCCTTCAAATGTTGAGGGATATTTGCTGAGCATTTTCCCCATACTCACACAATGGGAGAATACGTCCCATTATTTGCAAGATCTTGAATTTTTGTTTGGGGGAGGCAGGAGTCAGAGCCTGCCTACACTTTCCACGTGCTTCCACCCCTATAGGATTATTCATTTTATTTGCAGCTTCTATTTACCTCCCCAGGGCCTCTACCCTGAATATATCTACTCCTTTTGAAAGTAAGTTTGTCCAGCCTTCCAATTTGCCGGCATACAACAGCCTCACTAGTTTTGGTAGCTTTCTGGATTATTACAAAGCATGGTGATAAGATGCAAGAGGTCAGTCTGGGTGTTTGATTGAGATTTGTAAGAGTCAAAGAGGAAGATAACAAGGCCTTGAATAGCTGACCAGTGAAGATGGGGGAGGCCAGCCTGTAATGGAATTCAAACATGTTTGGGACAGAGATAGATGGAAATGGTAGGAACAAGTTTATTTAAATTCATAAATAATGAATTGCTGTGATGCAAACGTATGCAAAGCAGCTTATTAATTATGAATTCTGTGAAGACCGGCACATGAAAACATCTTTGCATGTTGATTTTTCAATGAAGTGTAGTTATCTTTTTTTGGTCATCCTGGGAGCAAAATTTTAGCTGTAATCTTACTACTCAGCTCATTTGCATGCTTCCCTATTACTGTCACATGAAATGTGATGAAGGATGCTATATTGGTGAAAGAAGCCAAAAAATAAAGACAAATATCAAACTGTACTGAGAAAAACAGAATGACAGCTCAGAGAGAGATCATTCCCTTAATGAACTCACAATCGGGATACTTAAAGGAAACTTTAGGGGTTCACAAGAATGGAAAAAAATGTGATATTAGAATGATCAAACACTTTCAAACAAACACAAAAGGACGTTTGTTTTCTCATCCATTATCAGATACAGGCCCTTTCAGCTATAAAGTTCTGTGGTCCCAACACCTCTGTCATCATCCCTCACTTCTCCTTACTGAGCTGTAATGGCATATGCTGACTTAGATGACTCTACACTATTTATATCCAGTGCAACTGAGCTTCTCTGACCTCATGAAGAGAGGATAACTCTTGGAAGCTGGTCACAGATGTATATAGTCCCATAAAATGGTAACACCTACAACTTGTTTGTTGACACTTAATTCTACAAAATAGATCTGAAATATCTTCATTAAAGGTTTATATTTTTCACTTCAAATGCCAATACTGTCAAGTAGTTTCAAGGTTCTTAAATACCATGGGAATGAGCAAAATATGCCCTCATCTTTTCGGTCCAATCATTATATGAGAAAAAACAACCAGTCAGATCACGCAATTTGAATCCAACTCCAACAACACAACTGCAGTGTTTATAGTTACTAAAACTAAATTACAGAGAAACTGCATAGCATAAATTCAATAAAAGTGCCATTCAGTGTCTGAATTTAAACCAAGCGGTGACAAAGAAATGAAGTGGCGAATCCATCTTTGCTCCCATTGATGCAGCAAGGACTGGATTGTGTCTATAACGCAACAATGTAAATCTTCAAAATGTGCTTGAATTCAAGACAATGAGCAACCATTGGAGCCTTTACTCTTTAATTGCAAATGCAATTTTTTGTTCTATTAGTCTGGGCTTCAATGGTCTTTTCATTTTCCCTATGTAAAGTCAATTACAGAGGCAAAATAAACAACCATATATACAATTCACAAAGAGTTGTAGTTGGAAAAAAAACTTCAAAGTAACAGATTTCTCAGTATGTGCATCATTGAATGGTTTCAACAGTGTTATTTGGAGAAAAATGGAACAGTTTCCTTATTGATTGTGTCTTCTTAAAAGATAATTTATCAAACTCATTAATCAAGAGAGGATATAAAGCTGAAAATACCACCATTTCCTCACAATTCCATCCTCTTGAGAAACCCATCATTGAAGTCTCTTGAAATACGTGCATGCCAATGATTCTTTAATATGCCACAGATCTGCATTGATGATGTAGAATGAGGTAATATTTCAAAAAGAGATCCACACTGAGGGGCAGATTTTAAAACAATACGTAGCCGCGCGTATCTTATAAAATCCGGGGTTGGCGCGTGCAAGGGGGTGCACATTTGTGCAACCTGTGCGCGCCGAGCCCAGCGCGGCCTGCCTGATCCCTCCGAGGCCACTCCGATTTCGGAGCGTCCTCGGAGGGAACTTTTCTTCGCCCTCCCCCCACCTTCCCCTACCTAACCCACCCCCCCCCGGCCCTATCTAACCCCCCCCCCCCTTACCTTTGTCGGCAAAGTTACGCCTACTGAAAGCAGGCGTAACTTTGCGCACGTCACCGGCAGCCCCGCTCCGTCCTCTGGTCCCGGGGCGTGGTCCAGAGGCCTCGACCACGCCCCTGGGCCGGCGCCACGCCCCCGGGCCCGCCCCTGAAACGCCGCGGCACGCCCCCGAAATGCCACGTCGTTTCGGGAACGCCCCCGGACATGCCCCCTCCCTCCCCGTTTCGAAAGCCCCGGGACTTACGCGCGTCCCGGGGCTTTACGCGCGCTGGCGGCCTATGCAAAATAGGCGCGCCGGCGCACAGGGGTTTTAAAATCCGCCCCTAAGTGTATATCTACTACACATCAAAATCCCCCACCTGGCACATATATTTATTTGAGGTATTTTCTTTTGCCTTCCTCAAGATTTATGTTCTTAAACTGGAAGTTACACCCAAAAACTTTTTTAGGAGGACGGGGGATGGTTTCATATATTTGTAAATAGGCAACCCACCTCGGTGCCTTGCTGTTTAATCATTAACACACCCTCCAACCTCCATTATTTTTATTCCAAACGTATATTTTAAAACTTTCAGAGATGGGCTACAGAGAATCCCCTCTTTTTTTCTTTTTTTTAACTTCAATCTTATGTCCATATATTTTCTCCATGTGTAACACATTTTATTAATTCATTAGACCGTCAGAAATTTAACCACTGTACTTAGCTTTGAAATACCTTGAATAATCCCAATGAGGTAAAGCATAAACATAAGCAGGCTCATTGCACTTATGTTTATTCCTGATTATGATTTATCAGTCGCACACTTCTATCCAAAAAGAGTGCTCTCCTTAAAGGCAGATTTTAAACATTCCACTAAATATCCACCTTTCAAAAATCAAACAGTGAAATCCTGCGATTTAAATTTAATTTCAGGAGTCCAGTGACGCTATGAGAGAGAGCAGGTGTGCTCGTCTGCTCTCTCCATTTTTCATTAAAACCCACAATTTGATAAACAGAGCAATAGTGCTTCTTTGCTACCTATAAGGTCAATCCAGAAAGAAAAATTGGCTGCCAGTTTGAGAGTTAAGATCGCTGTGATGTCGAACAAAATGGGCCACAAAAAAAAAGATAAACAGAAGGGCAGCAATCCCAAGATGGCGCATGGCACGGAACCAACAAATTATCTTGGATGTCACCACAGCTCTGATACAGACTTTGGAAAGCAAGTGCATTCATCTGTCTACTCAAATGGATGGATTAAGCTCCAATTCTCGGAATTTAAGAACCACCTCAGGAGAGGCTGTGACACAGAAAATAGAGTAGAAAATAGAGGGGTAGAATTTAAGACCTATGCGAGCACATCCATGTGTGCGTGCGATTTTATAACATGCGCACGCCGGTGCGCCCATGTTATAAAATTGGGGGTCGGCGAGCGCAAGGGAGTGCACAATAGTGCAACCTGTGTGCGCCGATGCCCGTGGCCTTCCCCTGTTCCCTCCCAGGCCGCTTCGATTTCGTAAGGCCACCTACGCACGTAAATCCACTGGATTTACACGCATAGGGCTTTTAAAATCCGGGCCAGAGTGAGCTCACTCAAGTTAACCCCAGAGAAGGTGAAAAATCAAAACCAGTTCTTGCTTGAAAAAGTGGACAATCTGGAAAACTGTTCACGTAGAAATATTCTTTGGCTATTGGTTATCCCTGAAAATATCCCTGAGGGGAATTTGGCTTCATGGCTGGAATCATGGCTGACAGACTTTAGGCTTGGATTTGCAACATGGCCTTCTAAGTCTGGAAAGATCTCATCATTTGGGTCTTTTAATCCAAATTGCTGAGAGACCCCATGTAGGGATTCTAAAACTTCTGAACTTTGCTCATTAAGGAGTATTTGACCTGACCCTGACCCCTAAACCCATCCTACCTATCCTATTTTTTTGTTTTGTTTTAGAACTTACTTGCTCCGCCGAGCAGGAGTAAGTTCCACATGACGGCCGGCTGCTGGAGTGCGCTTCACTAGGACAACGCAAAATGGTGCTGTCCTGGCCGGCCCCTGCCCAGCCCCCATCCCTGGCTTTCCCCTGGACCACTCCTTTTTAAATGCCCAGCACTTCTGGGCATATCGGGAGATACATGCGTGGCTGGGCCGTTTAGAAAATGTGCTCGCACTCATGCAGCCCAGCTACGTGCATATCTCCTGGATTTCCATGCACCGGGGATTAAAATCCCCCACAAGTTGAGATCCTTCAGGCCTATCTGCATTTGGGTGAAATACTATATGACAGGAAGAAAATAATTTCTCTTCCAAGCCATAGTGGTGGTGAAGAGGAAAGCTTTTGCCCCAATGTGCAAACAGCTGATAAAAAAAAAGCAAATTTGTGTTACTTTGCTATTCCCAGCTAAGCTAAAGTTTTTTCATCAAGGGAAAAATGTGCATTTGAATTCAGCAGAGGAGGTGAGATTTTTTTTTCATAAAATCTGGGAATTGTTTCTTCATCTATTTGTTATATTTTATCCTCTATACTATAATTTTTGCAGAGTTGATCTTCATTTAGAGAACGCTCTGCTGGTGTTTGTTATATTTTGAATAGTAATGTGATTGCAGTTTCTCATGTTATTTGTTTTTATTCAAGCTGTTATGTTATGTTACTATTTCTAAAAACAAAGGACATCGCAAATAAATTTGATAATTTCACTTGTACAGAATATATATATTCCTTATATAGAAAAGCCTTTAAATTTGTGAAAAATGGACCATCATAACACCCCGTGGATAGTGAACACAAGTGTTGTTCAGTGTTTTTACCACTTGAAGGTCATCAATAATCATCGATTAAGAGAAAACTTTTTGAATTTTTTAAATACTGAACAACACTTGCGTTCAGAATCCGCGGGGTTTTATGATGTTCCATTTTTCACAAATTTATAGGTTTTTCTATGTAAGGAATATATATATTCTATACAAGTGAGATTAACAAATTTATTTACATCGTTCTTTGCTTCTACAACTTTCTTTGTCTGCAATTATTTTGGACTATTTTGTTTCACGAATGTTACTATTTCTGACCAGGCTATATTGCTCACACTATTTAGGTAATTTCAATATGTAGGGGAAGGTCCCCTTAGTATGATATACTCTGCTTGGTGCTTTATTTTTCTTTGCTATTGAAATGGCTGTTGGGGATGATAGTACTCCTCCCTTTGGGAAGGCTACTAGAAGGAAGATGGGGAAATGGAGGGAGAAATGGAGGAAGTTTGGAGGATTGGGGAGGGTGTGGGGAGTTTGGGTTTGGTTGAAAGAGGTGAAGTTGGCAAACAGGCAACGCTGCTAACTGTTGTTAAGATGCAACGGTGGCAAAGGACCTCTCTTGTGGATTTAGGTGTTGTGTTTGGGTGGGTCTAGGTTGGGGGAATCATCACATTATGTGGCGATGAATATTATTGGTTTTTATCAACCAAAGGCTCACTGGGATAATGGTTAATAAGCTTACATGTCTTACTTGGAATGTATGTAGAGTTGGTTCAGTGGTTAAGAGATATAAGTTGTTATAAGCTATGAACGATTTCATACAGACATTGCCATGTTGCAGGAAATTCGTTTGTCTAATAGTGAACATATGAAGTTGAGGAAGCAGTGGGCTGGGGAGATTTTCTATGCCTCCTCAGATCAACATAAGGAAGGGGTGGTCATTCTGTTCAATAAATCTATACAATTTAACGAGATTCATTCAATATGAGACTCCACTGGTAAATGTATATTTTTGTAGATGGACCACTTTTTAGTAAAAATATATTATTGGGGAGTATATACGTACTCAAAGTTTATAGTCAAAACTTTTTTACCAAAATAGTAAATATCTTGGTGTGATAAAGTCACATTCCATTATTGATCATTGTAGACTTCAACATAGTCTCTGACCCTGAAATGGGTCAAACCTACCTCTTTTCACAATGAGAGATGGAGGAGATCTTACCTTTCTCAACATCTCTGGTTGTTGGTTGTCTGTCAAGAACTGAACACTTTAGAGATAGATTATACTCATTTCTCCTTTAGAGTTAGATTATACTCATTTCTTTGGGCACATGATTCTAAGTCCTGACTTGAATATTGTTGTCTGAGACTTGTTTTTCTCAGGTGATGGGCTTGGAGATATGTCCATTAAAAATATCAGACCATGCCTCAGTATGGATAGCCCTGGAGGAGTTTGTTCTGACAAATATGCATAGATGCTGGGCATTTCCATCCTACTTGTTCCAAGATAAGATATTCCATGGATATTTGGTGGAGAAATGGTAAGAGTTTCAGGGGTTTAATGAGGAACATAGACGGGATCCTTTGTTGTTTTGGGAGACTGCAAAATCTGTGCTGAGAAGGGAAGTAATCGCATATGTTGCTAGGAGAAAAGAAAATGATGGCTAAATAAATTTTACTGTTAGAAAAACTATTAAAACTTGATAAGCTATGGTTTAACATCTCCTTCTTCGACAACTAGGTCACAACTTTTTGTGACTTAGGCAGCCTTAAATACATCAGAAAACAAAAATGGATTACTTTATTATAATTACAAATTTTGTATTCATGGGAATAAGGTGGGGCAAATGTTGGCAAATGCTATCAAAAATTGGAGGGGACAAACCCATATTGTAGCCATGAAGACTAACAAGAGTCAGGTAGTGCATACTAATTGGGAAGTAGGGGATATATTCTTTGAGTATTACAAAAATTTATATAAAGAAGATCTATGCGATGCTTCTTTGGCGATGGAATATTTAGTGTGGCAGACCTTCCCGGTCTGGCCACAAGATGTCACTGTCCCTGTCATTAGAACACACTTTGTAAAGAGCCATCCATACCCCTCAGACCCTCCCACGTGGAGAGTCTGGAATGGATGCCTGAACACTATTTAGCCAGCCATGATAATACACCATGGGGCTCAGTTTGAGAAAGAAGTCAAGGAGTGAAGATGTATTTTTTCCACACTCTGATGGGGCCTCCCAGCTTCACCCTAAGGAGTTTATTTTAGAAGTGACACCTCCCAGTGCACTCCCTACTTGAGGGTCCTTCTTATAATTTACAGAGAGAGACTTTTAAGCCTGATTCCCTTTAGGGGCAAAAGGGTTCTCACCAGGAGACGAAATATCTATGAGCCTACTCTAAACCCTAGGTGGGCAAACACCAGTGATGGATCCTGCTGTGAGAGATAGTGAAGGCAGAAAAGATATCCAGTTTACGTTTTAAAGTATTTTTTTGAACTTACGAAGAGTGGGGAGGTTTTTGGATACCTCCCCCCTTCCCTTTCCCATGGGGATTTCAGAGTGGAGAACTTGCCTGATCCCACTAACATTTCCCCAAGAGAAGTTCCCATGAAAGATCAGAGAATAAAGATGAAATAATCTTTAAGTAAGGACAAATAAGAGCAGGAGACCCCATCCAGATCTCTACAACTTTAGGACCAGGACAGGCTGCGTGTCAGAGAAGAAGATGTTCAAAGGTAGGATTTTTAGAGTAAATTTGGGGACACCTCCAATAGGATTCCTACACAGCCGCTGGGAGAATTTGTACAATGAAGATCACCATGGGCTCTATCCAGAGGTATGGTAAAAAGAATAATACTTGTACCATGAGTCAGATGTAAATTCACACTTCTGGATAATAGAATGTAATTTGAGTATTAATCAGTAAATTTTATTTAACACCCAGACCTGGTCCTGTCTGAGTTATTACAGCCTCTCACCTCATGGGAATCACTAAACGACTTCACAAACATGGAGGGGTTTCTTCTCATTGTCCGGGCTACAAGTGAGAGTTTACCCCCATAAAAAGAATCCCCCCAAGGATTGAGAATCAAGCATGGAATGTAATATATTAGCTGGAGCATCCTCAAAGAAATAAATTAATTATTTGCCTTTCGGAACAACAATTCTCCAGAAAAGGGGTTATATTAGCAAAAGTTAATCTTCCCACTTTGTCAGAGGAAGAACTTCACATTTTGAATGCTTCTCTGACCTTGCGAGAAGTATAGTCAGCCATCCACTACTACTCTAAGGCCCTGGGACCTGATGGCAGGGTAGGGGAATTTTATAAAATGTTGATAAATCTAGTAACATAGTAATGACAACGAAAAAGACCAAATGGTCTATCCAGTCTGCCCAGCAAGTTTCTTATGTTAGTAACTACCATTTCATGCAGGTTACCCCTTTGTTTCTTTTAAGGGTAGTAACTGTCACTCTGTGCAGGTTACTCCCAAGCCTTACTATTAAGGTAGTAATATTTGCAATCAAAACCAAGTAACTGTCAAACACATAACAAAATTACTGCTAGGAAATTTTTTTACAGGATGAACAGCTTTCTTAATAATTCAAACAATGCTGCTTGAACGTGCTTTGCTTTTGGATTTGGCCATAGAAGCAGCCTTGCACTTTTTTCCCTAATGTCTGCGTATCAATACCCAGGACTGTAAAAGTTGGGGTATGTTTGCTTCTGAGCCAAGTATTTGAAGCTCTGTTGGAGAAAGGGTATTTTCCTTGGGGTTCTAACAGGTCAGTATCATTGTGCTCCATAAGATGGTAACTTTCTAACCAGCGTGCATGCGTCAGCCCACGCCCAGATATGTGGCCATTTTATAACATAGGCGTGCAAATGTGCACGTGTTATAAAACAGCCTGGCTGCGCGTACAAGTGTGCCATATTTTAAGTGGGCGCGTGCATGTGTGCACAAATGCTGCTTCTACTGCATAAATTGGGGGATTTCAAAAGGGATGCATGCCAAAGCCATTCCCAGTTTTACCAGTTCTTCTCTAGTTTACCCAGTTAAGAGATGGGTCCTCCAACCTCCCCTGGTTTGATGACCTTCACTCCCCCCAGTGAGCCCTGACCCTGAAAAACCCCACAGATCTACCTAGTTTTCTTTCTTTTTTAAGTTACACATCCTCCATCCAGAAGTAAAGCTACATGGCAGGGTTATGTAAGTATTTACACATTCATGCCCTGAATTGCCCATGCCCTGCCTAGACCACACCCATGCCCCTTTTTGAAAACTTTCTAGATGTGTTCACCTGTGTATCCAAGTATTTTTTATTTTATTTACTGACATTTGATCTCAATTGAGATATCACACCGGTTTACATTTCCTTATCCCCAGAGGGCTTACAATCTTAATTTGTACCTGAGGCAATGGAGAGTAAAGTGACTTGCCCAAGGTCACAAGGAGCGACAGCAGGACCCGAACCCTGGTCTCCTGGTTCATAGTCCACTGCTCTAACCACTAGGCTATTCCTCCTCCCTATTAGTAGTTTTTAAAATCCCCAGTTGATGCGGGTGCCAGGCTTTTAAAATTCACCTTTAAGTCAGGAAGAGTCCCTAGGTTTCTGGTATCTGCCCATTTCTTTGCTTAATTATGAAATAAAACTGTTGGCAAATATCAGACCACTTAGCCCCTCTGCTACCGCAATTGGTCTCTGAAGAGCAGGGAAGCTTTGTTAAGGGTCGACAAGTGATTTTGAATGTCAGGTCTTAGTATCTATAGACCATTCCTTACATGTTCAGTTAAATTCACTATTATTTAGATTTGATGCCGAAAAGTCGTTCGATAGAGTAAATTGGACTTTTCTGTTTGAAACTCTTAAAACATTTGGAGGTCGATATTCAAAAGCCATTTAGACGGATAACTGAAAAGTTATCCGTCTAAATGGCTACCCGGCGATATTCATCGCCTTGTGTGGCTAAATTCTAAGTCGGAGGCACTCCGTGGGAAGCATTTCTGGGTGGAGCAGAGTTAGCCACTTAACCTACGCGGCTAACTCTGATCAGACCATAGGGCTGTCCTAAAAGTAATCAATTAGACATTACCGGTTAACTTTAAGCTAGCTGGGTACATTTAGTGGCATGACACAGCAGTGGCATGACACAGTACTTCGGGTACACGTTCCACACAGAAATCTAAGGTCAGCTAATAAGGCGCTATTAACTGTTCCATCTGTGAAATCAGCACATGTCACCCAAGTAAGGGAGCGAGCGCTGTCTCTGGCCGGTCCAATACTGTAGAACTCAATACCACTGGAAATAAGACTGCAGAGAAGTCTGAAACTATTCAAAGTAAGTCTAAAAACCTGGCTTTTTAGGCAGGCTTTTTATAAGGAGAACGAAGAAAAACAAACGAACACAAAGTAAGCACCAAGAAATCAGTTTTTAATTTCTTTTTACTATCTCTAAACACACTTTAGAGTGTTAAATTTAGACATGAACCGTGCAGAGGTTTTCCAACCAACATCTCAACCAAATTCAACTTAGAGTTTTTTATTAGAACAAATATGTTACAGTCCAATGACTGCACACCTATACTATGGGCCTCATTTTCAAAGCACTTTACCGCGTGCGATAAATTCGCGAATCGCGTTAACAGCTGTTAACGCGATTCGCGAATGCAAATTAGTCATTTGGTATTCAGGGGGCGGAGTTGGGGCGGAGCATATGTAAAGCGGGAACCTGTGTATCGTGTGCGGCGAAACAACCGCAGTGGTAGCGCGGCTGCTATCGCGGATTTTAACTACAACTCCAACCCTCGCGTTATGGACTGCGCTACGGGCCAGAAAAGGATTATCGCCATCCACGGTAGGTCCGGACAGCTGAGAGAGAGAGAGAGAGAGAGAGAGAGAGAGAGAGAGAGAGAGAGAGAGAGAGAGAGAGAGAGAGAGAGAGAGAGAGAGAGAGAGAGAGAGAGAGCGCCTTACTATAGTGCCTATGCCCTACATAGGTATTTTAACCCCTATAGGAGGGCCACCTACTAACTCGGGGTGGGGATTAGGTATGAGCGTCGGGGGTTGGGGGCCACTTTCGCATTCCACATGAGACCTACGGACTGAACAGTGGTCTCTAGTGCAGATTTGCTGGCCGTCGGAGTGAGGACGCTCACTCCAAGTGGAGATTTGGCCAACGTTCTCTCCACCTAGCATGTTGTTGCACAGGTAGAGTGTCCATCAAGCTAGGTAGAGAGAACATTGCCCAAACCACTTCTTGGAGTGAGCGTCCTCACTCCGACAGCCAGAAAATCTGCACTAGAGACCACTGTTCAGTCCGTAGGTCTCATGTGGAATGCGAAAGTGGCCCCCAACCCCCGACGCTCATACCTAATCCCCACCCCGAGTTAGTAGGTGGCCCTCCTATAGGGGTTAAAATACCTATGTAGGGCATAGGCACTATAGTAAGGCGCTCTCTCTCTCTCTCTCTCTCTCTCTCTCTCTCTCTCTCTCTCTCTCTCTCTCTCTCTCTCTCTCTCTCTCTCTCTCTCTCTCTCTCTCTCTCTCTCTCTCTCTCTATAAAAAGTGCCAAATATCGTGCACCGCGATAAAACACTGAACGAATCATCGTGCAGTGGGAAAACATCGCGTGCGGTGCTAATGTTTTCGCGAATGGCGAAAACATCGCCGCACACGATGTTTCCCCACTGCACGAAAGAAGCCTCATTTGCATTGGTAACGCCCCCTAATGCGTTATTGGAAAATAAGGCCCTATGTTAGCTATACTACTAATCAACTTTTATTTCTATTTGTGCCTTTTTGAAAACTGTTGTGATGGTAATCTGACTTAATGACGGTATAGAAAAGTTTGTAAATAAATAAATAAATGACTACACTGCTGAATATACCTTGGGAGTTAGCCGGATTTGTTTATTTGGCTAACTCGCTGAGCCACACAGCGGCTGAAAATGTTCCCCTGTGTTTATGCAGATATTTTCTGGATTTTATTTCTCTAACTTTATAGGAAACTTAAGGCAGTGATTGCTGATTTTTGTTAATGGAAAATTTTCAAAATATTTTGTTTTACAAAGAGGTACTAGGCAGGGTTGCCCTCTTTGTTCTATCCTTGGACCTAGTCCTGTGAGTATTCAATGCTCACAAGGATATTCATAGAATTTCTACATAAACAAACACACACCAAAATGAGGGGATTTGTGCTCAAACAATTTGTAAAGCTTCTAAACAAGAAATGTCCTGTAAAAACATAAAAGTACAATATGGAAGGGCTGAAAGCGGGATAATAAATGCCACAAAAACAATTAGAAGTTAGTTATATCACATGGAGTTAAATTGTATTTGGGCAATTTATAAAGTTTTCAGGGAAGTGGCATCCTGAAAAACAAGAAATTATAATACAGATGAAATGTAGTAGGCTTAAGAAGAATGTTCACTGAATAAGGGAGCCCTCTGTATCAATATCAACTCACACAGTATGTCAGTAAATATATTTTATTGATGAGACCACACCATAAAAACCTATCCTAACAAAGAATACTATTAACACCACACTTCACATTCATACCAACACATCATACATTTAAAATATCAACACATTTAATAATGAACAATACTTAATAACATGTGCAAAAAACAGCATTTAAACAGCACTATATATGATTTCATAACATTTTTCAACAATAGTTATATTCTTCCACACTGTTATTTAATTCAACATGTACATCAAATTTATTCATGGAACACTGGAAAATCAATCAATATATTAACTCGGGAGGTATCCTTTTTTAATCACCATCAATATCCAGTGACCAAAATGATTCAGCATAGTCCATTGGACTCCTTTAGGACCATTCCAACAAGCGATCCTTGTTTCACCCGTCTTAGGCGGGCTTCCTCAGGGACAGTTCACGCCAAATCCCTCACTCTATGGTTTCACTTAAAAACAAAAAAGCCATAGTACAATAAAGTATCCAATCCTTTTTACTGCCTTCAGGAAAATTTAGCCAGAAAGTGCTTACCTCTTATATCATTAACCCACTCACTTCTACGGTCTCCAGCTTAGTAATAGCTCGATACTTTCCACAAGTTTTTAATGGCTTCAAACATCGCTTCAAACAAGAAAACTCTTTCACACTATCTTCTCCAGTTGCTTATACTGCAACCAAATATTGATTAACTTTTACAAATATTGAGGACACACAACGCCAATAACCAGGCTTAAGAAGGGCATAGGGCGCCCTACAGAAACAATTTAAAATCAAACATACCAAAAGCTATGTATGACTTTGGCTAAATCCAGGTTATTGTCCACAGTATTTTCTGCAAGAGGACAAAAAGGCAATGAAAAGGCACACTAAAAAGAAGAAACCAGCTTAGACACCGGGAGCCAAAACATACATACCAACTGGTTCTGAGACTGGAATCGCCGAGTGAAAGGTAGCGAAATGACTACTGTAAAGGAAGGAAAAGTTGAATAATTCGTTTTTTAGATAAGACTGCCAAAAACTAACTGGCCAATCACAGGCAGCATAGCAGGGTGACATGATATAGGTGTGTCACCACTATGAGTCACAAATCAGATCAGGCAATTTGAAGAGGAACTGGTAGCAAGAAATGAATTATTGAGAGACTTGAAAGAGAACTAACTTGTGCACAGCTCAGTAAAGACAGCAAAAATGGAACAACAAAGAGAACTAAAGAATTTATATGCATGCTGACCATTCAATCTCTAGGTTAAGACACTCAGGGGGTCATTTTCCAAAGGTATCGCACGCGAAAAGTCTCTTTTCGCGTGCGATATCTAAATCGGGGTGGAGTCCGCCCTGGAAGGGGAGGAGTCAGGGCGGACTCCGCGACGACTTTGCTGACCAGCGAAAAGGTAGGACACCTTATCGCTGCCAGCAGCGCGCCCAATAGCGCCACCTTTCACGATGGCGCTATTGGGTGCGAAAACTGGCAGCGATCGCAGGCCCGCCCCCCGCTTTGCCCCCCGCCCCCCGTTACCGCTGGATTTTCTAAGGTCTGTGACCTGGGTCCTCTCATCTATATAGGCAAAACAATACGGCCATTGAAAACTAGAAGAATTGAACACCGTTCATGTCTTCAGTCAGGATTTTCAGAAGCTCTGCTCATTGCCTACTGGGAAGAACTGTCATGCTCGATTACCGAGTTGAGACCCTTTGTATTTTACCACTGCCATCCCCAAGTCATGGAGGCAATTTCTTTGGTCTGTTAACCCAGTGTGAACAATGATGGATTTTTGCATTCAATTCTTTCATACCTATGGGTCTTAACAGAGAGATTGGCTAACAGCGATTTTAGAATTTAGGTACAATATGTCCATTCCCCAAAGAGCTTACAATCTAAGCGAAAATGACATACACATATATGTGAAGCATTAGTGTGCAAATCATATTTTCTAAACAGGTCACATACGTAAATAACATATATCCATTTTCAGGAACAAATATATGTGCAAAAAAAGTAGACATGCTTGGGACATTGGGGCATGATGTGCACATATGTGCATCAGTTGCATATATATATTTGGCAACTTATTCGTGCAATCTTACACCTGCTAATTATCTAATGTAATTGATATAGACTTATCTATTGTCTGTTATTGTTGGAAGGGAGATCTGAGTGAACTGGGGTGAGCTCAGGATGAAGTACTAGGAGGGTCTCGATGAACTGGACACTGACTGGGTGAACTGGTGGAGATACTGGCAAACTGGAGCTTTCAAGTTTGTGCACATTTTTTTTAAATAAACCTACTTTCGCATATAAATCAGAGTTTTATGTAAGCAAATCATATTTTTTCATGCATGTAAGATATCCATGCATATATTTGTAAAATAGATAGAGAAAAAGAGTGCATGCATGAAGTGTGTGAGAGAGAGTGTGTCATTCCCCTCCCATAGACACCCACAAAGACATACATATCCATGCCTCTCACTCAGAAAGAAAACCACACTTTGACAAACACACCTGTACAACTCAGAGACACACACACACACCCCCCCCCCCCCCCACACACACACACATTCCATCTAAGGACACACATATACACACACAAACAAATACCAAGAGAGGAACAGGAAGTTGTTTGCAGCACCCCGAAGGTTGACTCGCTCTCTTACGATCGGATTTATTACATGCCAAACCTCAAATCTCCAGACTCTTTGTTTCAAGAATTTGGTTTCAGTCTACCACTGCAATCTTATAATTCAAGACTTTCAGTCCTTCCTTAATTTCTACCAGTGCAGTGCAGTTCCTACCTGTTTCTAATACCTGTCCCGGCCAAGTAGACTCAATGACAAGGTTGAGAGGCAAGAGATGGGAAGTTTTAAGTAAGGCTGGAATATGGGTGTGGTGCAGGCAGGAGGGAGGAGCTTGGCTAGATTGTAGAGTCTGTTCACTGGGGTCCATGGTGGAAGGGAGGCTCACTGCAGTAGGAATCATAACAATTAAGATCTGAACAGAGAAATCTTAGAGGTTCATTCTGTGAAGTTGGCGCATCTAACTATCCCAAGGAGAGGGCTTTGTCTGCAGCCTGTCCCATCTTTTGGAATTCTTTACCAGATGATATCCAGACAGATCTGCATAAACATTTTTAAAAGGTGCTAAAAACGTATTTATTAAAGAAGGTATTTTTTGCTCAATGAAAAAGAACAAGTATCTCTTTGTGATTTATGTCCTGGTGAAGGTCCTTTTTGTGTGTTTGATCATTTGATGATATTTTTATTATGCATGTTTACTGTTTGCCGCTTTGAAATTTATGACAAATGCGGGTTATAAATTTTAATAAATTGAAATTGCAATAGCCTGTGCTAATACCTAGGGCCAGCCCTTCCTGAGCCCTAGAAGTACCTGAGTGGGTGGGAATATGACACAGTATCAAAGGAGGACTATAATAATTAGTCAACAAGCCATATATTAGACAAGCAGTTGTGTTAGACTCTAAAACTGGACAGTGAACTTTCAGGAGCAATACTTCTGGATACGTTTACCCTTTTTTACTTTTTTCTGTGCTATACATGTATGTTTTGTGTTTGTTGTTTGCACCTTAGTTATAAGTAGGACTTCTGATTTTAGGTGTTTATTACTAATGAGGTCTATATTCAAAAGCCATTTAGACCGATAACTAAAAGGTTATCGGTCTAAATGGCAAAAATAGGCATATTCAGCCACTTATCAGGCTAAATTATAGCTGGATAAGTTGTTATCCAGCTATAATTTTGCAGGATAAAAAAGGGGTGTTCCAGGAACATTCCGAGGAGGGGTTGAGTTATCCGGCTAACTTAGCCGAGTATCACATATATCTAGCTAAGTTATCCGGCCTTGTGTTGCTGAATAACATGTTATTTAACCAGGTATCTTTAAAAGATTTCTGGCTAAGTAGCGCTGTCATAAACAAAGAAAAGAAATAAAGGGCCAGCAGCCAATCCCCTCCTTCCACCTCAAAACATAATACAAAGCCCCTGTTCGGCCTTCCTATCTTCTTCCCCCCCAAATCTGTTTTCAGCCTCAAGAGGTGCCCGGCATTGTCCACTGGGTCCCCTGTCCCAGTTTTTGTGAAATAGCATGATCGGCCTGCTCCCCCCTTTCCCCACATACCTGCAGGGATGATATGTGGCACCAGCTCCCCTCCCCCACCCAATTCCTTATTTGTCCCTTCTGCTCCACTCTCGGTGCCTTCAGCACTGCTCTGACAGAGGCAGTACTAGATGTGCAGGCTTGAACATAAGCCTTTGGAAGGAGATGTGTTCTTCCTATTAGCCGTTGCGGTATTACTTTTGGCTGCCTGATCGATTGATTTATGCAATTTACCAGATCTTATTGGAGAGATGTTAAATATTTGAGCTAAAAGTTGAGCATTCCGTCAGGGCCAGGACTCTTCCATTTTAGGGCTCTTCCTAACCTGGTTTCCAGTTCTTCTGTTGTTACTTCAGGCTATTCCATAGTTTTGATGTTTGACTTCTCCATGCTCTTCTGTATGCTGGTAGCTATGCTGCTTCTCTCTTCATTCTGCCTCCTGTTAGTGGCCCTGGGAAGTGCCTCCTATCCACCGCAGGGGGCAGGATGCAGATTTGTTTTTATCACATGGTAACACCTAGCTACTTCTGGACCATCGTTCTGATCCATAATTTTTTGTATGAACACACACTTGACTTCCAGTCTTTTAGAACTCTGGCAATATCCCTTTAAAGCATTCCCCATATGGGTTAAATTGTCAAGTTACTATTTCACTTTCAGGCATCACAAGAAATACCTTGCATATTTCAGAAGAATTGAAAAGGGGAGGAAGTGTCATGTAAAGTTGGTATATTATGGCCGATAGTTTAATCGTTTATGTTGTTTTGCAAGATGGTAATCTGAATCTATTTTTTAATAGCACTGTTCTGCAGCTTAAATATTCATAGGTGTTATTGAACTGTTTGCATAATTTCTCTCTTGCAAAAAAATCTTTATCAATGACTTAGACATTAAATTCTTTCTTTGTCTTAACAAAACTCAGCTACCTGCTGCTGTTTAGCATTTTTCCTTCATAAGTTCATGGGCATCTATCTTAAATTGTTTAAGGTTGCTTAAAAGAAAATAAAGTTCTAATTATCTAAAACATCAATTTTAGACTATTTGGTAAACATTGATCTAATTACTTTGCTGCATTGGCTGCCTTCTTGTATTCTCTGTTCTTATTGGCCCATCTTTCAGGGATCATTGAAATGCCATTGATTTCATATCCACTGTAGTCGCTTCTGTGTCATGTACAGTGAATTCAGAATTCACTGCTCCATCACTTGGGATAAATCAGCTCTTTATCATGACTTGTAATTATGAAATATGTTTTGCATAATCTTTTGGTATTACTCTACATGGAGTATACTTTAATCCTGAAAATGAAATGCTAGTATTTCCTTAGATAATCCACAGAGACTTTTTAGTCTTTAAGTAATTAATTATACGTTTAAGAGAAATGGATGCAAGTGGATTAGGAATGATTGGGCTTCCATTTTAACAAGCAAAATCCAAACATGTCTGAATAGATGACACATTATAAAAGCTAACATACAAAACAGAGACATAGAAATATGGAAACGTGATGGCAGAAAAAGAATGTAAAGATGAATTTTAAAAGCCCAGCGAGTGCATCAGTTGGGACATGTGCGCACAAGTCAGGCTGGTACGTGCCGACCGAATTTTAAAAGCCACCCAGATACGTATGTATCTCCTGCTGCACACACGTGTGCATTTGCTCTCGGCAGGGCATGGGCATTTTGGGATGCACGTAAATACTTAAGCACCTGGGTGTGCACCCAGGTCTAGTAACGTGCACGTTTACTTCTGCTGGAGAGGAGGTGTAAGTTAAAAGAAAAATAAAAACTAGCCATAACTGTTGATTTAAAGGTCTGGGGTAATTAGAGGGAGTGAAAGCTATTAAACTAGAAGTTTTTGGAGGACCTAGCTGTTAATTGGGCTAACTGGTGAATGAATTGGTGAAACTGGAAATGGTGTGGACACGTGCCCCTTTTAAAACTCCTTGACTTACCTGGTAGAAGTAGGATTTATATTCATAGGTGCGAGCCCACTTAAAATTGAGCGCACATATGCATGGGGTCAGGCTATTTTATAACATGCGTGCATATATGTGCATAAGTTACAAAATGGCCACAAATCTGGGCGCATGCCAGTGCACACATGCCAAAAAGTGCCCATGCGCTGGTTTGAAAGTTATCGTCATATGGTCTATCTAGTCTGCCCATCCACCCAGCTAATTCAGCTTTACAATCTCTATATAACCAGTGGTTAAAATTACTTATATAACCAGTGGTTATATAAGTAATAACTTATATATATAAGTTATATATAACTTATATATATAAGTATACTTATATAACCAGTGGTTAAAATTACTTATATAACCAGTGGTTAAAATTACTCTATATAACCAGTGGTTAAAATTACTTATGGGGGATATATATATTCACCGTTCTCTGTAAAGGCTATGCCTATATACTTTCTGTTGTAAGTTACTTGTGAACCGGCACGATGTGCAAACGGTTGCCGGTATATAAAAATAAATAAATAAATAAATAAATAAATAAATAAATATAAATATATATATATATATATATATATATATATATATATATATATATCTTTTAATATAACAAAACTTACCTGGATGCTGGTCTCCTTCAGAGAAACATTGCTGCTGGAAGAAAAACTGATGGATCTGATGGATGGGAGTGTTGTCATCGCTCATATGCCTGGATCCTGGGCTCCTGGAAATGGGAGATTGCTGGTAGAGATCTGTCAAAGGGGGCTGTAATGGTCATGTCTGCGTGCTGTGAATTCTGGTTATTTAGTCAGGCTGTCATAGTCCCTTTCTGCATACTGAAAATGTTGTGAAAATGCTGGCACTGAGACTGTTATAGTCAGTGCAGCAAGGAAACAGTGTTTGTTTGTATTATTTTTTTGGTTTTTTTTAGCATGTGCTGTCATAGAGAAGAGACAGCTGAGAGGAAGAAGCAGCCATGAGCAGGGAGAGTCTGCAGAGAGAAAAAAAAAATCTGTGAGGGTTTCCTGCCCTGTGGCTGTAGATCAAAAGCAGCCATCAGCTGTTTTTGAGCTGTTCTGGAAGAAGAGAGCTGGCAGTGTGTGTGTGTGTGTGTGAGTGTGAGTCTGGCTGAGAGCATGATTGCCCTGGAGGTCGGACATGTGCCTCGATGAGTGCAGCTGGGGGAAAAATAATAAAAAAAAAAATGTTCCCACTCACTAATTTTTGCAGTAGCATCCTGGGAGATTTTTGGTCATCAGGGTCAGTACATAAAGTTCTAGGAGCAGTGACATGTGAGTTATCGACCCAGAGGAATACTTCCTGTTTAGACTGAGATCGGTGGAACTTTTAAAAGTTCATAAAAATGAATCTGAGCAGTGAAAACAATTTAAAAAAAAATTCTAGTTGGGGGAATCTTTCTGAGCTCCCACCTTGTTTTTAAAACCCCAAATTAATTTTGCCAAAATTGTTTTTAAAAGTGCCCAGAATTCCTTTAAAATATAAAATCCTAAAAAAATAAGGCCTGGGGATATGTCTTGGAAAGACCCTCAGGAGGACTCATTTGGTTTGGAGCCCCAGAATGAACCCTAAATAGCCCATTAAAAATGGGTGCCCAGACTGCATAATGAAGCTGAATTCCTCATCTGCACTGATAGAGGAGAGATCTTCCCCTCCCCCTCTGCCTGTCAGTAGTTGTTAAAGGCTGTGGGAAGGTAGGAATGACAGAGATTGGAAAGGCTGATTAAAGAGCTCTAAAACAACTATCCTAAGGGGAATGTCTGACTGTAAGAAAAATCACTGGAGAATTTACCTTTGATCTACTTTGGGGATTTACATTTTTGGTGCTTTGGAAAACTGAATGACTTGGGGAAATGAAATACATGGAGTGTGAGAGAAAATGTGGGTCCAAGAAGTGTGTCTAAGTGCTAATTAAACTCCAGATCCCTAAATTCCTGAGCCAGTCTGTGTCTTCATTTTGAAACAGACTCCATTTCACCATTGAGCTGCTGCACCTCACAAACGGGACAATTCAGTATGGTGCGCTTGGCCGAGCGCACCTTTAGCCCCTGTTTGACCGTGCGTTTTTGCCGCGCTATTTTTATCCCTTATACAGTAAAGGGTAATAGCGCGTGGAAAAAGTGCGGCCAACCCCCCCCCCCGAAACTAATAGCGCCCGCAACATGCAGATGCATGTTGATGGGCCTATTAGTCATTCCCACGCGATACAGAAAGTAAAATGTGCAGCCAAGCCATACATTTTACTCTCAGAAATTAACGCCTGCCCAAAGGCAGAAGCTAATTTCGACTGGCACAGGGAAAGTGTACAGAAAAGCAGAAAAAACTGATTTTCTATACACCCGCCGACTTACTATCATAGCAATATTAAGTCGGAGGCTCCAAAAATTAAAAAAAATTAAAAATCTGCCCGTAGCCCGCGGGTTGGAAGACGGATGCTCAATTTTGCCGGCGTCCGTTTTCCGAACCCGTGGCTGTCAGCGGGTTCGACAACCGACGCTGGTAAAATTAAGCGTCACCTGTCAAACCCACTTTCAGCTGCCGCTTCTGTTAAAAAGAAGGCGCTAGGGATGCGCTAGTGACCCTAGCGCCTCCTTTTTACCGCAGGCCCTAATTTGCATAACTTTCCTTCCTGGGCGCGCGTTGGGAGAGTGGGTGTTTGCCCGCTCTCCCGCACCGTTTATCGGCCCGAAAGTATCTCCCACCATTTTCTGAAAAAACTTCAGGATCTATAGTAACAGGGCTGGCGTAAGGTCACATCTCATATCACAGGTGATTAACAAATACAAAGCCCATCTGAACTTAAAAATAAGCTGAAAAATCCTAAAAGCTCGGAATAAACTATAACTAAGAAAGTGGGTCTGCTGAGGTGTGAAGTTGGCTAAAACTTCATACAAAGTAAAGTCTGGAACTATTTTCACTGATGTCACAAGCAGAGTATTTGATCAGTTCCAAAGTGATACTGTGAGATCATTGGATTTGTTGAGGGAGACACTGAAGACAGCAGGTCTGTTTTCACAGCAGTCTTTACCAGAATCAGTCTGTGTCTCTTAGTATAAAAACACAGAGGAAAAATGTATCAATTTACACACATTATGTTAAAAATGAATGAATAAGATGTGTGAGAGTGCGAATTAATGTATTGCTGTTGTTTAGGTCCTCAGGTGAGGATAGAACAGCCAGCTTAAAAATTAAAAATCAGCCAATTTTCAGAAATATTGTTGGCCTAATGTAAACAAGTTGTGAGAGAATTTTGTGATTTGTGTGGAAATATTTGTTCTTTTAAAGTAACACAAGGGGTTATAATCCCAGCCTCATTTGTTGAGAAAAGTGTAGATTAATTTTTCTCTGTTGCATTGCTGGAGCAGTAACATTGAGGGAGTAAGAGTGGGAAGAACAGGAATATAATATGGCTCTATACATCTTCTAAATGTGGTATAGAGTCCTGTTAAATTTAAAAGTAGAAACAGTTATGTGACTCAGTGTTCAGCTGCCCTGATGAGTTATCTATCACACAGGCTGTCTGTTTTAGCGGAACCTTCCAGGTGCTTCTCCCCCTGTGTTTTTTTATCACACCTTGGCTGATCACTTACCAATAGTAAGAGAAAAGCTCAAGATTCAGTCTGTCTTAAAAATGAAAAGTTTCTTTTTATTTTTATGCTGAGATAGAATATACTATGAGAAAATAAATAACAGGCAATCAATTGGTTAGTAATTCTCTTCCTGGCAAAAGCGTTCTGACATGTGCAGAGCACAGCACAAAGCCAGACCAGAGCACTTCCCACTATGTTCTTATTTCTTTTTTTATACATTTTTTTCTGTACTTCAGTTACATGCAAAGCTTTAATGTATGTATTTCTACCTCTACATCATGGCTCTTTGTTTCCCTTATCTACTTTTCAGAAAGTCCCTTCTGTCTCACCCATATCCCCTGATACCCCACACAGTTCCCATCGCTGTCTCTGGGCGTGCCGCCAGCCAAGCTCTTATGTGTCCTCCGGATATAGCAAATTATAGCTGTGTCTGCAAGATATCCTGTCAGCAACTTCAAATTAGGGCACAAGTTAAAGCAATAACAATTCTTTTAGAGCTGCCCAGACTCAAAAGACTGTTAGCCAATAACCATTAGCCCCAATATTGCTGACCGTCTACATCAGTCATAGAGCTCATCCTTAGGACATTTCAGTGAACCTAATGCAGACTGTGAGACATAAGTCACTGCATATTAAGAGTCTGTGAAGTGATTTCTGATACAAGATTTAATACTGGATCACTAGGCAGCATCTGAGTTAATTGGATCTAATGCTAAAAATAATATCTATGAACTAAAAGTCTGGATTCATTGGAGTACCTGCAATAGTATTTATTATATGCAGCAGAGAAATCTGTGTGCATAAGCGATGTGTGAGTTTGATTTTTCATGATTGTCCCTATATAAAATAGCCTAGGGTGGGACTAATTATCTTTTATTTTTCACACTAAGGGCCTCATTTTCTAAAGTATCGCAGGCCTGCGATACTTTAGAAAATGGCGCTATTGGGTGCGATCGCTGCCGGTTTCACACCCAATAGCGCCACCATAGGAGGTATAACTATTGGGAGCGAAAGCTGCCGCGAAAAGGCACTTACCTTTTCGCTGTCTGTGGCGTCGGCGCAGAGTCAGCCCCGGTGACGCCCCGACTCCTCCTCTTCTGGGGCTGACTCCGCCCCCATCCTGGTATCGCACGCGATAAGGGACTTTTCGCGTGCGAAAGGTCCCTCATCGCGTGCGAGCGGCGTGGAAAATGAGGCCCTAAGTCAGTCAAGGCAGTGTAGTCACTGCAGGCAACATCACAACTAAATACACCTTTGAAAGAGGGGGTCGCAGTTAGAGTATTTAGGGAGCACATTGTCTTTATTTAGTTAAAGACAGGTCCTCGGTCACCTGCACCAGATGTCAGAGATAAAGAGGAGAGACGGACAGCACCCAGACACCAACATCTAGGACCAGAGAGAGAACCGAGAGAAGTAAGCTGAAAGGAGAGAGAAACAAAGTCAAGACACCCAGCGGAGCAGCTAAGTGAAATCTTTCTGCACCTTACCTTTGCTGGCTAGCCAGTATACAGAGGGAAACTGAGACAGTCAATCACACGCATAAAACAGAAAAGAAAGAAAATTGAAAAGAAAAGCAGAGGAAAAAGATAGTGCTTTCACTTATTTTAACTAAAGGGGGAGAATACCAAAGAAAGACAGACAGAAACAAACAAAAATCAAATATACTTACTATCTATTGACACAAAGGAGAAACTACTAGTGGAAAACCTGGAAAAGAAAGTTTAAAAAAAAATCACTTTCTTTTAAAGCTAGTATTGGTTGAACAAAGTGGAGATAAAGCTAAACTATTCAGAGACAAATACAAATATTTAGATATGAGTATACTTAATTATACTTATCTGATGAGTACTCCTAGGTAAATCCTGTGGTACCAGATAAGAGTAGGTTAATCTGAAACCAAAGAGTAAAGGAGAAAGCTTCTTAGACAGAAATATACCTGCCTAATGTATAATTTGCTTACTTCATGTGTGATTTTGCAAAAATTGATATATTTTTCTAACTGCCAATTTTCCTGCAGGTACTTTATGAGGAATAACATTGTAAAAACTGAGTTTGTGTCCAGTTCTTGTATTCATCTGACTTATCTGTTACACTTACAAGACCCTGCCTTCCCTCTCTACCCCTGGGAGATTAGTTGGGTTGGTTCTAGTCCCCTAGGTTCCTTGATAAGGGAAGCCCCAACGGGAAGGAGGGCACTTTTATTCTCTTCTCCCCACCTTTGTGCTAATAGTGATTTCCAGAATACCCTCACCAACCCCATACTGCCATTATTCCACAGCCGCTGTAGCAGGGAAGTCGCTTCCTCTTCGGGAGCGGGGGTTAGACCTATAACATTTAAACAATTTGGAATAAATAGCCAACTCTAGCTTTGATGGTAATACCAAATTCAAAAAAATCCATGAGGGGAAAAAGATAATAATCAATACACAGGGATTCACCTTAGAGTGAATGTGGACTTCCGTCAATATTTATCATAAATCAAATAGAGAAGACTATCAAATGTTATGAGATGCTAAATCACACTCATAAACGGGTGCCAAAAAAGCCTTATGCAGGCTGCATCTGTTGGTATAATCATCGGTCTGCAACAACATAAATATTTTTTTTAAAGTCTTTTTATTATGCAAATAAAACACACTTAGCTTCTGCTTGAGTTTAAGGCCCTCAATGGCTGTGCCGCCAATTAGCTTTGATGGTAGCATATACTTCTTTTCGGTTAGTCTTCATCCTTTCCCTTTACATTTCATATATTTAGCTGAACTGCACTCCCGTGTGCTAATAAACAAGTTCAGAAGCACAATATTTTGGTGGTTGATAAATAACATATCACTCAAACCTTAATAAATGAAGAGTTCAATATTCAGCGCCATTTGTCCGGCTAACAGGATCATTTATCAAATCGCATTTGGGCCTCATTGTGCGATAAATGAGATCTAATGCACAATAAAAGTACAATCTTTATCCTGTTGTTTGTTTATATGCAAATTTGATAATCAGCATGCAAAAGCTAGCTTTTTATGCAAATGATGTTGCCTGTGCACTTAAGTATATATGCCCTCATCTATTAGCCTCCCCTACATGCCTTCGCTGCGCTGATTTTTCAAAACTTTTCACGTGCACATAGCAGGAGATACGCACATAGGCGGCTTTTAAAACCCGCTCTGTGCAGGTCAGCCCGACTTGTGCACGTATCTTCCGGTCTGGGCATGCAACGCACTATTGCATTGCACGTCACAATAAGCTGTTCCGCGTACAAAAAATTATCACAGGTTATGATTTTTAGCTAGTTTTAGCTAGTTGATGTGAAATCTAGAAAATATGCATAGCCATGCCCCTTTATAATCGCAGCCACCAATGCATTATATTTATGTGACACATATAGCAATTTGATGAATCTAGGCCTAAGTTTAGACATACAAATAGAGAGACAACAAATTCACAATGGGCCGGATTTTAAAAGGGTTACACGCATAAGGTACGCGTGTAATCCTTTAAAAACCCCCCTGCGTGCGCCGAGCCTATTTTGCATAGGCTCGGCGGCGCGCGCAAGCCTAGGGATGCGCGTAAGTCCCGGGGCTTGCCTGGGGGGGGGGGGGGCGTGTCGGGGGCATGTCTGGAGTGACACAGCGTTTTCGGAGCGTGTCCGGGGGCATGTTTCTGGCTCGGGGGCGTTTCAGGGGCGTGGCCGAGTGCCCCAACACTGCCCGGAGACAATAGTAACTTTTAAGATAAAGGTAGGGAGGGGGTTTAGATAGGGCCGGGGGGGGGGGGGGGGGGGGGGGGTTAGGTAGGGGAAGGGAGGGGAAGGTGCGAGGGGGGGGGTGAATGGAAAGTTCCTTCTGATGCCGCTCCGATTTCGGAGGGAACAGCAGCACGCGAAGGGCTCGGCACGCGCAAGGTGCACAAATGTGCACCCCTTTGCGTGTGCCGACCCCGGATTTTATAAGATACGTGCGGGATAGCGCCCGTAGATTTGTAAAATCTACCCCAATATGTGTAATATTTATTGAATACATTCACATGTTCACCTATATAAACACTTTAAAAACTAAACTAGCACACACACACATTCATGCATCCCAATTAAAACAACAGATGTCCGTACAATATTTTAATGCAAGTAGAATATGTAATCCTTTCAATGTGATAATACTTTCTTAAAAAATGGAACTGAATTTTTTACAAACACTTCTTTTAAGTTCACAATCATTTACAAATATATCTCTCTCAATTCATGAATTCAAGCTGAAAAATATCAGTTTTACTGTATTATAAATCTTTATCATGACAAAAAGTATTCTTGGCTTTTAACCACTAGACCATGTTCCTTGATTTTAACCATATGTCCAACGCCACTTGTCCCTCTAAGAAGTTGGACATATGAATGTGTGTGTGAGCTAGTTTAGTTTTTAGGTGAACATGCGAATGTATTCAATAAATATTACACATATTGTGAATTTGTTGTCTCTCCATTTGTGTGGTAGAGTTAATGATAGAGCTAGAGGGAGTTCTATTTAAAAAGATTACCCTCTGTATTATTATGCTAAGTTTAGACATAGCCAGGCAAACGGTGCTGTTCAAATATCCAGCTGCGCCCAGCAGCTGGCACTTATCCAACTAAGTTTTTATCCAGCTAAAAAGGTAGCTGGATAAGTCAGGAGCAGGGCAAGGGGTGGGGGGGGGGGGGGGGGAACATTCCAGGGTGGAGTCTGCTATCTGGCTAACTTAGGGCCAGATTTATTAAGGCTTTTCTCACATTTTGTGTCTATGGGAAAAACCCATACAGCCAGATTTTAAATCGGCCACGCACGTAGAAATCGCCCCTTACGCGCACGGCCGGGCCCTGCGCGCGCTGCGTAAGTGCCAATACGCGCATAAGTGCCGGGCCCTAACAAATGGGTGGGCCGGGGCTGGGGGGGGGGGGGCGGGAATGGGTGGTCCAGGGGGGGGGGGTGGGGCGGGCCGGGACAGCATCATTCCTCGTTGTCCCGAAGCCTCGGGCTCTGGCCAGCTGCCAGCGTGCACACGTTACTTCAGGTCGGATCCTGAAGTAACTTGAGGGATAAAAGGTAAATTTTAAAAAAAAGGGGGGATTTAGAGGGCGGGGAGGAGAGGGGAAGGGGAAGTAAGGTTAGGGTAGGGGTAGGAAAGTTCCCTCCCAGTCCGCTCCTAAATTGGAGCGGATTAGGAGGGAACTGGGGGGGGGGGGCTCCGATCTCGTCGCTGCGTGAATTTGCTAAATTTTACCCCCCTTTGCGCTCGCCGCCCGCACAAACATGTGTGGATTATAAAATCCGGTGTGTATGTGTGCGCAGCCCACGTATTTTATAACGTGCACCAGTGCTCGCACGTTGTAAAATCGGCACGTCCATGTGCGTGCACCGGGTAGCGCGCACATTTCAAAATCTGCCCTTTAGTGAATAAAGTACTTAGCCGGATAAATGCTGATATTCAGCATTTTTTGGCTAAGATTAGCTGCATAACTTTAGGATTGCATGAAAGCAGTCCTAAAGTTATCCAAATAAAATATATTTATCTGGCTAACTTTGAAACAGTGGCGCAATATCCAAGCAAAGTTAGCCAGATAAATGTATCTGGCTACCTTTGTAAGCTAGGCAGTGGCCGAATATCAGACCCAAAGTTAATATAACGTATCACTTTTCTGGGGATATCCGCACTAAAAACTCTTGAAAGGAAACCAGAGGCTTTCAAGAATTGCAAAGTTTGATGTGAACTTATTTTCCTCTATTTCACTTTTGCCGTAAAATACTGTGCATCATTCAGGCAAGAAGGCTAAATGCGGTAAAGCGTAATATAAATAAAATGAGTTAATAAAAGCATAGATTTCAGACTGGTGCAATGTCTGAAAAATATTTCTGGATGACCATTGAGCAAGCCACCAAAGGTGAAAAACAGCATGAACGTTTCATCACCATATGTTATGTAACTGACAGAGTAAGTGTTGCGCGTCCCGGCCGCGCTAGGCCTGCTTCCGGGTCTGCTCACCTCTCCCTCGCTCCAGCAGGTCCCGGTCCGACCTCTCCCGTGGCTGCAGCCAGCTCTCTGCGCCCGCAGCGCCTCATGGCAGCGTCCACAGGCCCTTTGGGGCCTTCGACCTCCCAGTGCTCCTCTCGGCATGGCTTGGCATCCTCCTCCATGTTGGGTCTGCCCCTAGGCGCGCGTGTATGTGCACGGACCGCCCAGCCCTTTAAAGGGCCCAGGGCGGGAAACCGCTCCGTGGCACGCAGCAATGACGTCACCTAACCTCAGTATATAAGGCGAGGCCCTTTCCCCAGAACCTCGCCTTGGCAATTGGGGCGTCACCTCAGTGTGAAGCTAGTTGCCGTCCTTGTTCCTGTGCTTGTTCCAGTGTTCCTGCGTTCCAGTGTTCCTGTGCCTGTTCCAGTGTTCCTGCGTTCCAGTGTTCCTGTGCTTGTTCCAGTGTTCCTGCGTTCCAGTGTTCCTGTGCCTGTTCCAGTGTTCCTGCGTTTGCTCCTATGTTCCCGTAGTCCTTCCTGTGTTTCAGCGTCTGTTCCTGAGTTCCTTTGTTCCTGAGTCCTGTTCCACGTTCCTCTACCCAGGTTGTACCTTCTCGGACTGATACCCAGTACTGACCTCAGCCTGTCCCTGACTTCACTTGGACTGATACTTGGAACTGACCTCTGCTTGTCTTTGACCACGCTCGGACTGATACCTGAAACTGATCTCTGCCTGCCTTTGACTACACTCGGACTGATACCTGAAACTGACCTCTGCCTGCCTTTGACTACGCTCGGACTGATACCTGAAACTGACCTCTGCCTGCCTTTGACTATGCTCGGACTGATACCTGAAACTGACCTCTGCCTGCCTTTGACTACGCTCTGACTGATACCTGAAACTGACCTCTGCCTGCCTTTGACTACGCTCGGACTGATACCTGAAACTGACCTCTGCCTGCCTTTGACTACGCTCGGACTGATACCTGAAACTGTCTCTGCCTGCCTTTGACTACGCTCGGACTGATACCTGAAACTGACCTCTGCCTGCCTTTGACTACGCTCGGACTGATACCTGGAACTGACCCTCGCTTTGGCTGACCATCCTCGAATGGATACCCTGGCTTTGACCCTTGCGCTCCATTCGGACACTCTCTTTGCTCCTCCTGTGACCATCAGGCCCGCCTGCTTTGACTCTGCCTGCGGCCTTCTTTGAGCTGGACCACTAGGCGCTGCCTATCCTATCCGGAGGACCTTCAGTTCCTGCCTTGTTCCCGTGGTCTCCGGTACTCTCAGTTCTGGTCTAGCTTGCCTGTTTACCCACAGCTGCGCACCTCTTCTCTTGGTGGGCACATCTCCTCGTCATCTCTCTGGGAGACCCCCAGAGGCCCACCTAAGCCCAGACAGTCTGGGAATCCAAGGGCTCTACCTGCGGAGCCCTGGACTGTTATTAGTGAAGTTCCTGTCAGCCTCTGTCTCCTTATGTGCTCCGCCTCCTGGCAGCAGGCGCCCTCTGGGATCCCTCAGAGGGCCGTACCAATCCTGTGCCAGGCGAAGGGTCCACCTCCAGTGCAACAGTAAGGTGATGACCACTCTGCTTATTACTTTCAATTGAGAATGAAATCTTGCATTTAAGCCTTGTCTCATATCCCTGGCTTCCTCCCACTTTATTATACTTGATCTTGCTCTGCAAGACAAACTTACCAGCAATTCAGTAACATAGCTACCTGTACTATGCCAGTGGACTAGAGCTCAGATAGTATCACTTGTCCAAAAGCAATATGGCACATTAGTTCTTTGGGGAGGCTATTTCAGTCAGCAAACCAGGAAACCCACCAACTAGGAGAAGATAAGCAGTAGGCAATGCCTCTGTGGTGGAGTGACTGTCAAAGCTCATACCAGTGGCACCAGGCATTAAAGATAGATAGATAAATAAATGAATGTTTAGCCAGTTTCCAAAAGGAAGAAAAGTAGGCTTTTGAGATCACTATGTCTTTGTGTGTCTCCCAAGGATTTTTGAATTTAGTGTTTGATTCACACCAAACATGTCAGAGGGTATCCTGCCAGGGTTTTGTTTTTTTTTAATCCACATATATGCATACACATGTATGTCCTGGAAATTAGGCTCCATTAATTCTGCATAGAACTTCTTTTTAAAACTTGTCTAATTTTGAGACGAAGCCAGATAGGGATGGGGCCTATGAGATTGATTTTAAAAGCATTGCTCGTGCAAAAATGCCCATGAGCAATGCGGATTTTTAAAAGCTGTGAAGCACACATGTAAATACTTGAGCGAATGTCAAAAGGGGCGGGGCATGGGAATTCCAGGGCGAGGCCAACAGTTCCATGCATAACTCCGTATTTTAAAACCGGAGACCATGCCACATGTCAGCTTCTTATTCACATAACTTTACTGCTGCTCCAGATGAGGAACAAGTCTGAAAAACTCGCGTTTTAGGGCTTACAGGACAGGATGAGAGGTCTGGGTCAACTGTGGGCATGCAGAATGAAGAACCAAAGGAGTCTTGAAGACCTCGTTATTAACTGGGCAAACTGGTTGACTAATTGGAAAAGCTGGGTTTGTCTCTCGCATGAGCATGTTTTAAAATCCGCCTACATACGCATGTAAAAGCCAGGAAAGTCCTAGGAAAGATACGCGAAGTACATTTTCTCAAGCAGCCTCTTAAGATTAGGGACATACTTGCATGCGTGAGTAGTATTTGAAAGCATACACACGCAGGTGTCTGCAAGATTTAAAATTGCAGCATATCTCTGCTCGCGTGCCGATACGTGTGTGTATGGGCGCACTCGCACACATTTTAAAATTAGCCTGTATGAACACATAGTCACTCTATTCTGCTCTCATTGCCTGCTGCTACAAGCACTGTTGTCAGGACCAGAATCGAGTGTCCCAGCAACTTCCCCTGTGCTTCAGGATAAATTAGGTCCCTGGTGACAAGAGCTACGAGAGAACAAGGGACTGGAAGGATAGTGAAGAATGAGAGAGAAAGGGACAAAAGGGGTTAAAACGGTACAGGGAGGATGAGAGAGGAGGGGATTTGGAGGAAGGTAGGAGAGTAAGCGATGAGGGGAAAATGGGAGGCTAGAAAAGGATCTGAAATGGAGAGCAGATGGACATTAGAAGGGGGAGTGAGAGATGGAAGGCTGATCATAGCACTGTGGGTTAGCACTAAGCAGGAGGAGTGGTTGGAAAGGGAGAGATGAAAAATTGATTTATGAGTAGGATGAAGAGATAAAATTAGATCTGGAGGGGAAATGGAGAAGTGAGAGACATGAAGGATGTGAGACGATGATGAGAGAAAAAAGAGAGGTCAAAATGTGATGGAGAGAAGAAAGAGGGAAATGGAAGCAGGATGGAGAGAAACTGAGCGAAAGGTATCAGAGAGAGAGAAAGAGAGAGCGAGAGAAATGATGCTTTTATGGAGAAGTAAAATGAAAAAAATGGAAAGATTCAGAATATAAGCACAAAGAGAGATAGAAAAGTACAATAGGGAAAATATAAGCAAAAGTATAAAAGTTTATTGTACATATTTGGATTTAGTGACAAATTTTTTTCTGTATATTTTTTTTCAAGTGTTCTTAAATTTATATGTGACACTACTCTACTCTTGTTAATTTTCACTCTTGCGCTTAATAATTATGAATACAATTTATCAAATGTTTGATAATTTTTTAGAGGGGGAGTGAGAGTTGGCAGCTTGTAGCATGCATGAGGGGGGAGTTAGTGAATGAGTGTATGGCACATGAAGGAGGAGATAAAAGATTGGGAAAGATGAGGCAGGAAAGAGTAGGTAGAGAAGTAGGAAGAGGAAAGAGGGAATTAGAGGATGCATAAAGGGGGAGGAGATTGTAAGACTGAGAACTAGAAGGGGAGTATACAGTAGGAGGAACTTATAAACTCCCCTATGCCACTATCTAGTAGCCCTGTTCAGGCCAATCACATCCTGTTGACTTTGTGGAGCTGAGTTTGTTCAGCTTACTCTTAAGAATTTAGCCTGGCTTCTAAATCTGAGCAAAGTTTCAGCAACCCTGGCATAATACATAGCATGAGTGCCCAAAGGTGTTACTCAGGGTTAGTGCCATTGGCACTTGAGAGTCAAAATTCTTAAAGATAAACAAATGAGTCTTACTCTAATGTTGGTACTCATTGACTTGGTAATTTTCTCTGAGCAACTATGGTTGCTAAGCTCAGAGAGATTCTTCATCACTGGCAGAAGATATTGCACTTTTTAAAGTTATGTGATCTATTACAAACTTAGGCCTGGATTTTCTTATGGCGCAGAGCTCATTGAATCCCACAGTAACGAGGGGCAGAGGGGTGAAGTGGGGGGCGGGCCTGCGAAAGCCGGCAGCGATCGCACCACCGCGGTGTTATCGCTGCCAGCTTTCGCACCCAATAGCACCACCGTGAAAGGTGGTGCTATTGGGCGCACTACAGGCAGCGATGTTACCGCCACATCCACCCTGATGACGCCCTGACTCCTCCTCTTCCAGTCCGGACTCTGCCCCTATCAAGCTATCGCACGCGAAAAGTCCCTATTCGTGTGTGATACCGATAGAAAATGACCTCCTTAGTGGATTGGTAGGAGACCTTCATCTTGCCAAAACATTGGGACCTGATTGTGAGACACCTGTCCAATGATGCTGGACACATCACAGAAAACGTGAGATGTTCTGGTCTAGGCTGTGGGTTAATGACCAAATAAAGCTTGAATACCTTCATCTGATTTCAGGGTCATATTGACTGTTGCAGCCTCAAAAGAGCAACTCAGATTATATGCCAATCATGAAAGCAGTCAAAGAAAAAATAGGGACTTCCCTTTATTTTCTTCTCCTCTAAAGTGAAGCAAAAGTTGTCTTGACACCAAATGAAGTTCAACTTTTATGATGCTATTTTTCTCATCTAAAAGCAGTATGTCGACATAGTTAATCAAAACCCTCTATGTTAGTATTTGGTACAAATGTATATTTAGAAAGAATAATTTTTTTTTTTTTTTTTAGTTATTATTGCTTTCAGGGCAGCAACTTTTCTTTTGTAGTGTTTGAATCCACTATAGAGCTCTATAAAAAAAAAATCTACTAGGTCACAGAACATATACTCTGTGGACCCTCCTCTGAGTCCATGCAAAGAATGAATAGCTCTTATAATACTGGAGAACTATACAGTCATGAATGAGCAGTTCAGTGTCACCAATTTTTGTTTGGCTGTGTTGACATTAGGGACATGCATTCATTACATCTGTTTTGGCGGATAAGCATGTACCGTGCCAACTTTCTAGCACACATGACAAATAAATAACAGATATTATGCGCATAACTTATTATTAAAATACACAAATAGTATCCTTTTTTTCATGGTTACTAGAAGGCTGGCGAGATATGCGCATAGCCACTGAAACATGAATGCACATCTCTAATTGACATAGGACTTTACAAATTTTTTTGTGTTTAAAGGAAGCAGCTGACATAAACTGCCATTGGATGAGAAACACTTTGTATCTCTTGTTCGTGTTCTTCAGTGCAGGCAATTCTTAACAGTGGGCCCACAAAACAAGATGGTAACTGGTCTAGGAAAGCCACGGAAATGGAAAAACAAGAACTAGACCGATGCCTTGGAAAGGCATGTTTCATAATAACTGAATAAAATGGGCATGTTTCATAATAATTGAATAAAATCCTTTCCAAGGCATCGGTCTAGTTCTTGGTTTTCCAATTCTTAACAGTGGCAACTTCTCCAAGGTGAGAGGAGATGTACCAAACGCCATTTGGACCTTTACCTGGAGTACACTTCTTTCAGAAGACTCACTGAAATGTCAACGTGCGTTTGTATGATGCACACATTGGCCCTCCAGAAACAACTCTTAATCACTAGACTTATTGCTACTGTTTGAATAAATATGTTATCAAGCTTACATTTGTAGTACAATGCAGGAGATGAATAGTCTATGAATAATATACATGTTCCTGAAGTCAGTATTCAATATGTGAAATGGTCAGGAATCTGACAGTTGCCTAGGCATTAGTATGTATTTATTGTAATGAAAAACAGGACGAAGTGCAGAGCTACTATTTAAATGTGTGACTATTATTGCCTTGTTGCCAGAAAAAAAACCTGTTCTACAAATGAAAACCTAGCTGAAAAGCAGTCCTAGGCAGATTAGATGATTCAGTACTTCTCTGTGTCATCATGAGAAGGAATCATACAAGAGCCCAATAACGAAGGAGCTTCAGCATTTCACCCTTAATGAAAAGAAATTCCAGGATCAAATCATGAATTGAATATCATCAAAGTTAATGACGTACTAAAGAGAACTCCAGAATTTCTTGTCTACAGTATCTTCAAAATTGGATGGATTTCACTCTCTAGGTTGATTTTTCTGCTGGGAATGCAACTGTCTGTCACCCGTTATATCCTTCTATACCACCGAAATCCGTGTGTGCTTCATGTGCTGTGTGCTGTGCTGATCGAGCAGGACTGGCCTGATCCCACTATGGTGAGTGCTGCTCCTGCTGCGAGACTTGGTTGCCAAACCTTTCAACTTCTCAAGAACCACATGAAAATAAAGCCCGTTGGGCCACTAGAAAAGGAGGGTGAGGGAGATTGGAGGGATCAGACCATGTTGCTCTCACATGCCTCTCTTGCTGTTTAATAACTTTTCTTCAGCGATAAGGCAAACTGTAAAAATGACATTGGGTTTGTAAAGGAGTGGGCTCTTGAACATCCAGAGGATATTTTCTCCCTTTGCTAGTTAAAGCGAATGTTTTTACAATTACAGTTGACTGGTAGAAGGTCATTTTCAAAGGCACTAATGTACATTAAACCCTGATTTAGGCACATAAGCGGTTCTTGGAAAATAGCCCCAGTGGATATGCACGTAAATGTACACGTGGAACACAGTTTTGCATATACTAAATTGGTCTTTTGGAGAGTGGGGTTTAGGTAGGATTGGCATTTACATAATATTTTTCAAACTTTTGCAGTATACATGTAAATCTACATGCACAAAGTTACACCTGCTTAACAATAACATTGTGTGTGTGTGTGTGTGTGTGTGTGTGTGTTTGTGCCCTGGCGTGGGGGTGTGAGTGGGTTCCATGCACACTCTTGAATTTGCAAAGCAGATTTAATGTGCATAAATCTACTTTGAAAATTTTGGCTTAGGTCTGTAGGTAAAAATCCTGGCAGACTTCAGCCTATGCACTCTGTTTGAAAGTTACTCTTATAAACAGGGCCATTGAAAAAGTTTACCTGCAAGAAAATCACAAAGCCTGCAGCTTTTTAACTTATCAACATGCTGCGGGTTGATGTTGAATTTTTTTTTATGTATTCTGGCATTTGCTTGTTTGCTTACTTGTCTTCTGGCATTTTCTTTCTTTTGAGTGCTTCATGCTGCATGCATTTGATCAGTGTTCATGCTACTTACTCTCTATTAGTGAGGCCAGGACTCTCAGCTGAGAAAAGAGAGTGCTTCCAGGGCTGCAACTGGGGATAAGCGAGAGGAACAGCCATCCAAGGCTCAACATCCTCTGGGAGTGGAAAAATGACTGAAATGCAAGTATGTGCTGGCAGTGGATGAGAAGCCTGGAAGAATGTCATTGTCGTCCTGTCATCCAAGCTGGGAGAGGAAGAGAAAAGAGTGAGAGAAAAAGGACTGGGGATCAGAGTGAAGAGGGTAGTGGGTAGTGGGAAGAGGAATGGAGAGCAGGATGGAAGCAGAGGGGCTTCAAATATACCTGCCTGTCCCAGCTACTAAATTGCTAATTATGGTTCAGAATGATTCTTGTCCTGAAGCAAAGAACATCTATAAGATACTGGTCTAAATCAGTTCCCACAACTTTTTATGAAGACTTTTCAGCAGTTTCCCATTGGGCTTGTTCATTAGTCTCCTTTGTTCTTTCTTGTTATAATGACATTAGGTAAATATTATCAGCTGTGCAGCGTGCCCTTTGCAGGTTTTTTTTTTTTAATTTGGAGCACCCTGAGCAGCCAGAAACCAACTGCTAAAACGAAACCTAATGGAGTAGTGTATATCTTATCAATTAAAAATGTAGCATGATTTATTAACTTACTGAGGGGTAGATTTTTAAAAATTGCGCGATCGCGTACTTTTGTTCGCGCACCAGGCGCGAACAAAAGTACGCTGGATTTTATAAGATATGCGCGTAGCCGTGCGTATCTTATAAAATCCGGGGTCGGCGCGGGTAAGGGGGTGCACATTTGTGCAACCTGCGCGCACCGAGCCCAGCGCGCACTGCCTGTTCCCTCCAAGGCCGCACCGATTTCGGAGCGGCCTTGGAGGGAACTTTCCTTTGCCCTCCCCCCACCTTCCCCTCACTTCCCCTACCTAACCCACCCCCCTGGCCCTATCTAAACCCCCCCTACCTTTGTCGACAAAGTTACGCCTGCTAAAAGCAGGCGAAACTTTGCGCGCGCCGGCCGGCAGCCCCGCTCCGTGTTCCGGTCCTGGGGGCTGGTCCGGAGGCCGCGGCCACGCCCCCAGAACACCCCGGGGGGAAACCACGCCTGCGTCTCCGCCCCTGAAACGCCGTGTCACGCGCGTCGCCGCCCCCAAAATGCCGCATCGCTCCGGCCACGCCCCCGACACGCCCCTTTTAGAAAGCCCCAGGACTTACGCATGTCCAGGGGCTTTAGGTGTGCCGGCGCGCAGGGCTTTTAAAATCCGCCCCTATGTGATCACAAAGTTTAAAGCAATCATATTTTGAGTGGGCCACTGAGCAAATATGCAGGAAAGTTCAGAATTGTGTTTTGGGTGGGTTGCATTTCTAGATCCAAAGGATTTAAGCACATGCTCAAGTTCATCCATTAAGAGGCCTGTACACTAAAGGTTCTTTCCCATTTCATATCTATTGGAAAAGTGCTTAATGCATACTGCCCTTAATGCCATATGAATAGTACTGGAGGTTACAAATAAAATATTTCAAAACACAGGATATGGTCTATTGCAAATATCTTGGGGGATATAGTAAAGCTGCAGTTATCATTTTCAAGAAATCACAGTAGACTGTGCTCAGTTTTCTAGTTTATATTCTCAGATATGCTTTATGTTTTAAAATATACCAAGTGATTTTGAAGAGGACATCAGAGAGAATGCACATACAACCCCAAATGTCTTAAATGCCCCCTTAAGAACACTTTAATGCTTTCTACCTAAAACCCTAAATTTGGCATCCAGAACCCCCGTCCTGCATTGTCCTATGTCAATGGTACTTACTTTTCAATATATTTATAAATGATCTGGAAAGAAATACGACGAGTGAGATAATCAAATTTGCAGATGACACAAAATTGTTCAGAGTAGTTAAATCACAAGCAGATTGTGATAAATTGCAGGAAGACCTTGTGAGACTGGAAAATTGGGCATCCAAATGGCAGATGAAATTTAATGTGGATAAGTGCAAGGTGATGCATATAGGGAAAAATAACTCATGCTATAATTACACAATGTTGGGTTCCATATTAGGTGCTACAACCCACGAAAGAGATCTAGGCGTCATAGTGGATAACACATTGAAATCGTCGGTTCAGTGTGCTGCAGCAGTCAAAAAAGCAAACAGAATGTTGGGAATTATTAGAAAGGGAATGGTGAATAAAACGGATAATGTCATAATGCCTCTGTATCGCTCCATGGTGAGACCGCACCTTGAATACTGTGTACAATTCTGGTCGCCGCATCTCAAAAAAAATATAATTGTGATGGAGAAGGTACAGAGAAGGGTGACCAAAATGATAAGGGGAATGGAACAACTCCCCTATGAGGAAAGACTAAAGAGGTTAGGACATTTCAGCTTGGAGAAGAGACGGCTGAGGGGGGATATGATAGAGATGTTTAAAATCATGAGAGGTCTAGAACGGGTAGATGTGAATCGGTTATTTACTCTTTCGGATAGTAGAAAGACTAGGGGGCACACCATGAAATTAGCATGGGGCACATGTAAAACTAGTCGCAGAAAGTTCTTTTTTACTCAGCGTACAATTAAATTCTGGAATTTGTTGCCAGAGGATGTGGTTAGTGCAGTTAGTATAGCTGTGTTTAAAAAAGGTTTGGATAAGTTGGGTACTTGCCAGGTTCTTATGGCCTGGATTGGCCACTGTTGGAAACAGGATGCTGGGCTTGATGGATCCTTGGTCTGACCCAGTATGGCATTTTCTTATGTTCTTACATGTACTAAGACAGCTGATTCCTCCCCAGCACCATCTAAAATCCTATGTATGTGATGCGTGAGGTCCGCCACATTCATAACAGGCAAGCAAGTTACCAAGTGATCCTCATGTCCACCAGCCACCCAGCTATAAATCTTCCTAATAATCGAATCACCAACTATAACGTCCGTCTTAATCCTACCCTTCTGGGCATGTGCTCCTCCGGGAGCCCTATCCTCGGTGCGAGAGGATGCTACATCACCTTGAGGGCAGGTCCTAGCTACAAGACTGATTCCTGCCTGATCAAGGTGAGGCTCTCCTTCCAGGTGACCTTTGTCCTACAAGGCAGCGCAGGGGCTACCAGATTGGAGGTGGGACTTCTGAATGTGGGACTTCTCTACTATGGCCCTGAAAGTCTCCTCTATAATATATCAGGTCTGCCACTTTAGCTTCCAGAGATCAGACTCATTGTCTGAGGTCTAGGAGCTCTTTCTACCTAGTGCATACATACAACCTCTCGCCAGCTGGGAGATAATCATACATGTGGCACTCAGTGCAAAGACTGGAAAGCTGCCCTCTCACTACTGGACTTCTTTCTGCATCACAATTTTGTTGATTTGTTATAGAGTTAAAATTTCTAAGGGAGCAGGGATGTAAAGCTAACCTAAAGTACTTTTAGTCTATAGATTTATTTTATATTTGTCTGGCAACGACCCTCAAAACACTACAGTTAATCTACCTAGTTACCCACCTTATTGATTCTTGTTTTGAATTAAATTCCTTCTGTTTAAAATCTGTAATAAATTACTCCAATGAAACACAATTACCATGTAAAATCAAAACATATAAAACCAAATAGAAACAGATACGGTCTAGTAAACAGGTAAGGTATAGCAAGGTTAACAGATAGATTATAGTAAGAAGGTTTGAGCTGGGCCTGTGGAATTCAAAGCCTGGCTCGCTTGCTGTGACCTCTGGAGTCTTCTCCCGGGGCCTGCTGAGGATGGTATTCAGATGAGCCTTCTGGTCCTTTTCTGTTGTAAACACTTACATCTGCTAAAACGTCCATAGAGATTTTAGCAAGAAAATTGATGTGCCTACTTTTGAAAATCCAAATGTAAACATGTAAGTCTAATCCCCTCCCATACTCCATCCTGGGAACACATCTGCTCTGTCCAGGTAAATTTATGCATGAACATGACATACATGCATAAGTTTACTTGCATATCTGGTGGGTAATTTTGCAAAAAGGCTACATCTATATCTATATCTCTATATATATACTGTATACACACACACACACACACACACACATACACACTGATTTACCCACAGAAGTCCCTTTGAGAATTACTCTTCCTATGTGCTAAAATGTGTGTGTTCATTTTTTTCTACAATTGCAGTTGTGGGCCATATGTCCACCAGGAGGGCCATATTCAGCTGCTGTGTGGCTTGGCAAGTTAGCCAGTTAAACTTATCCAGCTAATTTAACTTACATATTCAGTGCTACATCTGGATAAGTGCCAAAATATTAATTTAGCCAGATAACTAGTGGGTTTCATTTTTGCATTTATATCACTGTAGGAGGGGGCACTTTTAACATGGTGTGGGGTTTTGGAGGGTAGGGTATGTTTGGGGCTTGGTTTTACATACACAGTAGGAGGTTCGAACAGCAAAATTGACATCACTGAAGATTTTCTGCTGTTTGAATCGATGAAAGGTACAAGAGGAGTTGATTTGTACAATTCACTCTCTACTTAGCTTGATGCACTCTCTACCTAGCTTGTTTGAAGCTAGGTAGAGAGTGCACTGTACAATTCAACTCCTCTTGTACCTTTCATCGATTCAAACAGCAGAAAATCTTCAGTGATGTGAACTTTGCTATTCGTATCTCCAACTGTGTATGTAAAACTACACTCCCAAATCTCACACTGAGTTAAAAGAGCCCCCTCTTACAGTGGTATAAATAGAGAGTGACATGTTGGTTTTTTTTTTACAGAGGTTCTCTCTCTCTCTCTCTCTCTCTTTGCATATGGGCGGTGTATTAATCAGCATGTGATGCAAAAAATAGCACCGTTGCAATAAATTTATTGTGCCTTGCAGAAATTACCTATGGGATGAGGGAGCAGGGTAATTAGCCTAGCCATGCCTCTTTTTTATTGCAGGTGCTATTTCCACTCTATTTATAGCATTTTGATAACTCTAAGCCTAAATTTAGCCATTGTTGAAGGTGGGGGAGGGGAGGGGAAGAAATTCCCCACAACTGCCCACAGGATCTGGCCACCTACTGACCTAGTTAGGCAATGAGATCCCATTGAAACTTGTCCCCTCTGTGTATACTTTTCAACCATTTAGCAGTACATATGGTTACCAATTTCTTTTACTGGGTTAGTAGGAGGAAACATAATTATTTAAAATTTATGGGCTGTTTATGGATTTCGAATTTTATTCTTGCTTCTAGACTTTAAAAGTTTTGAAACTTGTGAGCAGTAGCGCCAACAATCAAAACTTCAACCCTGGCTATTGTCGATTTGTGTATCTTTCTTATATATTCATAATTCAATCATTTAAAAAAATCTGTCTAAAGTGGAGAGAATATCTCATATTTAATTACCTCATGCTTGAATCATAAGGCTCAGCATTCAGGTTGCAAAGCCTTAAGGAGTTTCCTTGGGAAATTTAAGTATCAATAGGGGAATAGGTTTATAGGTGGATGTCATAGTTCAGTGAAGGGACCAGGCTGCAGAGATGCACCTTAGAAAGAAAAAAAGAAAGTAGCTGGGAAGTTGTCCTGCAAATTGAGGCTACAATAGTCAAAAAATGTAACATGTTTCATATATTGCCTGATCCTGCCACAATCCTCATCCTCTTACTATATAAATTTCAAAGCTCTTTTTAGGCTTTTAGATTATCCAGTTAAATTAAAAGTACTCCTGGTACACTCACAGCCAAGTGATGATCTCAACTTCTCTTCCAGCCCCCTCCCTGGACAGTCACATCCACCTATAAACCTGTTCCCTACTGATAATTCAATTTCCCAAGGAAACATCTTAAATGTTTGCAACCTGAATGCTCAGCCAATTCTCCTCAGTGGTTTCAAACATGTGCTACTTCAACCCCCTTTCTGCCTCTTACCGTGTGTCCGATATGGGAGTAATTTTGTAGCAGCTTGCATAAGAAAGTTGGCAAATACATGCATAAATTATACCAATTTTCAAAGCAAATTTATCCATGTACATTCATTTTTTAAAATTGCCCCATTAAAACTACCCTCACATATTTACATGTTAATTTGTGTGCAGATTTTCAAATAAATTTATGTGAATGCATATGAAAATAGAAAATTATGTATGTAACTCCAAACCATTCCCTACTCCACCCCCAAGAACACCTCTGGTCATTCTGGGTAAACCTATGCACATTCAGGACATATGCAAGTAAGTTTGCCCACAAGTCATTTCCATGACTTTGAAAATTTCCTTGCCTGTGCAAACATATTTTTTTTGATTCTTGCTTCTAGAAATTATAAGAATGATCTGTTTTCTGACAATAAAGTCATGACTTAAGCAGAAAATAAGCCTTTTTTTGTTTGTGCATTTCATCTTCTATCCACACATGATTTCAGCATGCTTTGCAATGCCGAACTTCAAAAATGCATCCAACTTTTTCTAGCAGACAACGCCTGCTATACTCAACCTTGCCCAGCTGCGCCTTTTGGGACTGGCTTCTATCCCCATATCCCACCTCCCCCCACTCCATCCGCTATTGCCTCGTTCTCTCTAAGAATTGGCTCATACCAAGAATGGCCAGGAGAATGTTTTGAGATTAACATGGTCACGGCTTTTATTTCTTTTCCATTATAAATTCTCATAATAATAAACTGGGTCCATCTGGGCAATTATATATAAAACTGTTTTATTTGGCATACATCATGTTTGCCACTACCCTAAGGCAGGGAGCAGCCACCCTTGTCCACCGAGACCTTGAATGGTCCAACCTCCACTTATTCCTATTTTATTTCAGCAGCACTTTATAATTGTTGGGTAAGGAGAACCCATCCAAGTCATAGAAGCCAGTAATGTCCTGACTTCCTTATTTATTTATTTTAAAAATGCTTCTATACCATTACTCAAGGTAATATTGCAGCAGTTTCCAAATATAAAATCACATACATACAATGTATTGTGCCATACAATTTATCTCTGAACTGGGACACTAGTCTAATATGGAATCTACTATATTCCCTGTTCAATATACAAACTTTTTTCTGCATGCTAAGGATTAGATGCCCACCCCCCATCCAAGCTATACAAGCAAGTAATGGCCAGAACTCCCCCCCCCCCCCTCCCATTTCAACTTTTAGCCTGTGAAACATACTAAGGGTAAGGAGGCTCCATCCTAGTCCTACATAAAGAGTTGGCCAGATCTCCTCTCTCCCAGTTTTATTCATTCATTCTTGTGGTGCACAGAGGGCCTGCCCCAACCATAGAAAACACAAGAGCAGACAGCCCCTGCCCTACCATCATCATGAATGAACTTTATTTGTTTTATTTATTTAAAATATTTCTATTCTGCCTATATTCACACTGTCATGCTAAGAGGAAAAACCATAAAACATCAGGGTTGATATAAAACAACTCACAAACAAACTCATATTAAATACATCAAATACTAGTGACCTAGCCCACCATATACAGAAATGCTTCATTAAACAAGATGGTTTTTAAAGCCTTCCTGAATAGTTTATGATCGGTCAAGGACTGAACATCTTCTGTCAGACTATTTCAGAGCATGACCCCGGTGATGGATAGTGAACACTGCCTTATTTCCTGAAGATGGGCCTCTCTAGATGATGACACTTTAAAGTATTAGCTACCAGCAGAGCACAAGGTCCTTTTTGATGTACAATTTTTAAAAAGGTTGGACAAAAACAAAAGAGCAGATCTGTAAACAACAGGGAGGGTTTTAAATATGATCCTTTGCTCTACTGGCAGCCAGAGAAGGTGGTAGAGCAATGGGATAGCACGCTCACGATATGAAGTCTTCAAGACTAACTGGGCCACAGAGTTTTGCAGCAACTGCAGTACATGTAACCTTGTCTTTGGAATTCCCAGAAAGACAGAATTATCTAAGTCTAATGTAGTTAGGATAAATACTTGTACAATTGTCCGGAAGTCAAATTGCTCTAATAGTGGTTTTAAATGACGTGGTTGCTTCAATTTGAAGTAACCTTTAGACAAAACAGATTTTAGCTGTTTTCTATAGGTTAACCAGGGATCAAAAAATCGCCCTAGATTTTGGTCCTGTCCCCTAAATTCTGCATTCAGCCTGCTTATCAAAACTCCAGAAAGTCCTCAGGCCTAGGTTTTCTAGAAATCCATAGGACTTCAGTCTTAGATTAAGGACCAATACACAGAAGACTATCCAGGAATAAACTGCTGATATATAAGCCAAGATCAGGTCTAAACTTCACTAAAATAATATACACAGCCAGATAGCTGAACCATATGTTAACTGTAAGATATGTACATTAAATACACCATGCACTATTAACAAAGCTGTGACATAAGATATCACACTCTCCCCCTCCTCTCAACTCTGTATTCTAATGCAACAAAACCTATTAAAATCGATATACAGAGTGGGCTGTGTGGGTAAGCCAGCATGTGGGACCAGCAAAAGAGGCTGAACTGACCCGTGTTTGCATTTTTAAAACCACCAGGATGTTCCGTCTTGCCCCCCCCCCCCCCCCCAATATACAGCTGTTGACCACACAATCAGCCTGACTTCATCTGACCCTGAGGTCACGGTAAGACTTTAGCATTCAAACCTTCAGTGTAGCCTCAGTGTAGTCCTAGCCCAACGTATGAAGCATCCTTTCAAACCCCTTAAGTCGGTGGACTTAAAGTTTCCTACCTGGAAAGCATTATTTTTCATGCCCATCTCTTTGGCATGAAGAGTAAATGAACTAGGGGTTCTGGTTTCATATTCGCCATACCTTTAGTTTTCTGTGGACTCATCAGAAATTCCTTCTGAAAGTGGTATCTGCATTTCACATTAATCAAGCTATTGTGCTGCCTGTATTCTTTGCGAGACGAAATGCGCACAAAGGTGAACAGGTTCTTCACTTCTTGGTCTGTATGAGAGCCCTGGCATATTAACTACAGAGGACTCAGCTCACCATTAAACTTCTCAACTGTCCATGACCTTTGATCCAAATAGATTGGTTAGAGCATTTGCCAAATGAAGTCTGTATTGTTGTCATGAAGTGCCGATTGGCTTACAGATTACAAACTCTGTCAAGGCTCATTAAGTGAAAGCCATAGCGACTTCCAAGGCTCATCTCAGGCCACTTCTGTTGAACATATTTTCAAAGCTGCTACTTAGCTGTCTGTTCACACCTTTATGCCCCACTACTGTCTGGACAACATGTCTCAAGACGACAGTAACTTTGGACAAGCAGCTCTGCATAGCCTGTAGTCGACTCGCCTCCAAGTGGGGTTAGGTTGTCTTAATAAATTGCTTCCATTGTAGAACCCTCAGCATGGGACTCCTCATACTTACTTGTCAATGGGAAAAACAAGTTTACTTGCCTATAAACAGGGTTCTCTGACGACAGCAGGATGAATTAACCATTTTTAATACGCACCTCCCTACATGGAGAGTTGACTACCTTACTAAAGCTAAAGCTCTGGAAAAGATTGCGGGGATCATAAGGCAGTGTGCACATGTAGCATCTCCCTTACATGCTCAGTAAAGTCTTGACAGCTCCGAGAGCTGGGTTTGTATCGGTGCTGTTGGACATCACCCATGCGCAATGGCTAATTCATTCTGCTGTCTGTGGAAATCTCTATTTACAGGTAACACCTGTATTTATTATAAGAATTTGTATTTACTATTTATATTTATTATTTAGCTATTAACATTGTTCTGTTACCACTTGGTACTATTTCTCTCCTTTACCTCAAACTCTAAGTTCCTACTAAGTTAGCCATGTTATTTATACCCAATTGTTGGATGTAATTGTATATTTGTTTAATTGTTCAATCTGTTTGATGTAATTTTCTGTTCCTTGTTCTGTGTAAACCGAAGTGGTATGCACAAGTGCATGAACTCCGGTATATAAAAGCCTTTAAATAAATAAAATAAATAAGCAGATTTTACCTGCTGTCATTTTCTATGTTTCCTTGAGAAACTGCTGAAGAAACATATCCACTACTTAAAATATAGCCATAAATGAGCACAATTATTTGGACCTGGATTGGAAATGCTCTCTGATGATGCAACATGGTTAAATCAATTTGAAGAACCAGATAAAACTATGGCAATGTATGAAACATAGGAGGAAGGGATAGATTAAAAGTAGGCAAAGGGTCTCCAATTGAATGGGTCTAAATGCAAAGCAAAATGTGGTAGACCAAACAACTAATAGAGAAATACTGTAAATAACAAAATGTATAATATTATCACTGTTTAATGAAGGAGAGTGAATTCTCTTGTAAGTATTTATCAGTAAAGTGACTGACAGAAGCTGGCCAAACAATAAAGACAAAAGTACTGTCTTGGAGGTGCCATTTCTCAGTTACTACTCAGACTCACTTAAGGCAACCAGAGCCAATGTGCATATGATGCTTCTATGTGGTCATGATCCTTTTTTCAAAATTGTGTATGTATTGGTGGAAGTCTAGTACTAATTCCCACAGAATGGTTGCTATGTTGTTCTTTGTTTCTGTGATACATTATGAAAGCTTTTTAATATGACAAAAATATGGACCATAATATTTTACACTCATGTGAGGCAATTTTTTAAAATGTTAGAGTAGATGCAAAATCTACCCCTGGATATTATACCACTTCTCAAAGGGAGTTTATGAGCATACTTCACCTATGAAAACTGCAGAAGAAAAGAAGACCTGCAGAGATTTGACGTGGTTTTCATGTTGGTACATTTCCTGGAAAATGCCTCATCCAGCCTAATCCTGTCCTGGGAGGGCCTCTGCAAAAATGCGAGTACAAATATGTGCACTGTGGATTTCCTATGCCTTCTTCAATTCATGATGGTTATTTCCTACCTCCTTTTCTGTTTGATGTTCTCACGCTTCCTATTGCTACTCTGTGACCTTCATTGGCTTCCTATCCATATCAGGATCTGAACCAAGCTCCTCACTTTAGCCTTCTGTGCAGTTTGTAGTCCTATGCCCTTCTAGGTGAGTCTTAGATTTATTATTCCTGTCAGGTCTTCCGGCCTTACCGATCTCCCCTCAGCCCTTCTGCACTCCCTGATAGTTTTACCCCTTTTCTCAAGTTGCACCTGTTACGCCTGTCGGTCGCAGATGGCTGCGATCTCTCATGCTCACCTCTTTTTTTCCCCGCTCCATCAAGTCTGGGAAGAATAGTGGTCTCTGCCAATCCCCGCTGACTTCTCCGGCGTTCCCGGGACAGCGTGGGAGCTGCTGACCGCTATCTTGGATCCGGATTTACCTAGGCGCGCGCGGGCCTCTTTTGAAGACGTCATGGCGGGAACCTCGGGGGCGTCCCCTCCCGATGACGTTAACCCACTTGTGTATTTAATCTGACTAGCCCTTGCTTTTTTGAGTTAGCAAGGAGTTCCATCTTGCTGAATCCTCCTCATGCAAGGACTTCCTGTTTCTGACTTGGTCTTGGCATCTAAACCCTCTGAGTTCCCGCTCCTTGGAGGCTCCCCTGCGTTCCTGGCTATCCGCTCCTCAGAGGGCCTACCTGCCTGACTGCTACTAGACCTGCTTCTCAGGTCTTTCTCTCTCTCCAGGAACCATCTATTGTGAGAACCTCTACTGACTTCAACTATACAAACTGTATTGAGGAGTCCACACGGTGTACCCCGAACCTCAGGCCACTACCACCCTTCTTCAGTAGAAGCCATTCAGCTTTCCTGCACTGCAGAATATCTACACACCAACTATGGGAGCCACTTCCGGGTTCTGGCATCTCTACCAGTTCTTCAACATCTGTACAAACATCCTCGGGATACTCCACTCGCGGGGCACTACCGGATCTGTATTCCTGAGGTGCCTACACTCGTCAGAGGGGAACCCCGGCGTACCCTGCTCCGTGGGACACTACTGGATCTTCTCATCTGTGACCTCACTCTGGGTATTCCCCATTGCTCAGGACTGTACTACTACATCTCCAATTCTGTGGACATTATTATGAAGGAAGGAAAAAGTAAAGTCTCTACTTCTAGGTGTGTCCCACTCTACTGAGACTACGCCTGCTAATGGTGAGGCTCATAAGGCTCCTCCCTGTGGGCAGAGACACCTCTCATCTCAGCCCAGGGTTCACATTCTTACATGAACATAACAGCACCACTGAGATAGGAACAGCTACTGGGTGTACCTGTTCACCTTTTTTTCTCTCTTTCTATAATTGAACTTCAACTAAAAATAACTCTTCTCTTACATTAGATTTTCCCAAATGTTTAATTGTTCTTCACAACTTGGTTTGCTTTCACACTGATTATACTGCTTTGAAATCATGTAAATCACCTTGATTAATGGAGTTATTTAAATAAAATCAGGAACAAGTTGAGGATCATATAATTAGTCATAGTCCATCTTAACATACTTGTTGCAAATATAAGGCTTGTCTATCCAGCAGTTTCTAATTAAATGCAAAATGTTTTAAAGAGGCAATCCCCCATAGTAAAAATTAAAATATTTTTATTTCAGAAAGCAATATTAAATAATGTGACAAGTCATACTGAAGCATAAGTGGTAATTAAAGGGACCTGCTCACTCTCTGACATGAGTCACGCAAAAACACTTTCTCAAGGGGTACTCTCCTCTTCCTTCCTCCTCACCTCTTCTCACTCTTCCCTTACCCCCCTTCTCCCCTACTCTCAATCTCCCCAAGCCCTCTTTTCCCTCCTCTATTCTTTGTCTTTTGTTTTCCCTCTCTTCTTCACCCCACCCCTCTGTTTTTCATTTTCTCTTGCTCTCATTCTTTTCTCCCTCCCCTTCTTAAATGCTTCCTTCCAACATTTTTCTTTCTTCTCTACTTTCCCTTTTTATTTTTATCTCTTTTCCCCTGTAGTACATTCACTCACCCAATCATTGCTGGCAGCAGTCTCTTTTTTTCTATATAGTTTATTGAACCATGGGCATCTCCTCTTCCCGAGCCATGTGAAGCCCAGCTGGTTGCAACTTCTTTTCCTGGGCCCCACATGGCCTGCTGTTGTTTCTGTAACTCTTGTATACGCCAGCAGCAACTCTTCAGATTTTTTTTCTCCTTATCAGATCAACACTCTTGCAGTTGAGGGAGTCTACAGAATTTTTTGGAGGGGCCTGGCCCTCGGCTGGCACATGACCTAGACTGTATCAGAAGTATTCAGGAGTCACGTGACAAAGTAGCCTCTGATGAGGAAGAATGGGAAGATTAAGTTGTCTAAATTGATGTTTGTGAACCATTTTTAGCTGAAATGTGGGGATTTCTAGGCCAGGTTAATACATTGGGTCACTTAATATTGCTGAATTCTAGGGTCTTATTTTTTTTTGTTATATGTAATTAATTACCAAACCCCAGGGGCGGATTCCCGATGATGACTGGCCCGGGGATTCGCCGCCAGGCTGTCCCAGGAGATACCACGTGGTCTGCCGAGTGCAGCTCTGTCACGGCCGCGCTCGGCAGACCACGTGACTAGAGCAACCGGCTCACTGGGGATGCCCGATCCCCCAATAGGCCAATCCACCCCTGCCAAACCCCAGTACTAATCTGGATGAGCTTTATATCTTGCCCAGTCCACTAAGGTGTCCAAGAGACTGGCAGAAGTTACAGCTTACATTTTTGTACTTGTTCTGTACTGGCAAGTTTTAGATGCTCCATCTTTTCTAATTCACATACATCAGCTATAACCTTTCCCATAGGGTAACCTTCTGCTACTCACAGGAAGGCCAGCAAAGCTCCTTTTTAGAAGGTGGAGATTGAACGGATTAATCCCCTATGCTGGGATGCTATAAATGGGTGTTCAATGTCTTTATAGGAATCCATATAACAACCCCACCTTCATAGCCTCCTCCCACAACACTTGGATAGCTTCCTTTCTGGACTTACATGGCCTTGGTTCATCCTTAATATCAGAATCCACAACATATTTGCTATGGATTCACTTTATAACCCAAGTCATCAAGTCATGGGGGTGGGGGTTCCTTCAAAGTTCTTAAACTCATATAGTATCTGAGGATAACTGCAAAAGAGTCCCATATCATATTGGATGCACCAGCCAAGTTAATAGGCTTTCAGTGCTCCTATGCCAATGCTTGTTGACTCTCTCTGAAATTTTCTGATGGGTAGAGTCCTGCATGTATCTATAACTGTGCTTTTTGGCTTCTACTAATTGACCATCTGTTACGTCGGCCAGCCATGGGCTCCATGGCTGGCCTTCCTCACTTTCCGCCGCTGCTGTTCCGGGAGCAAGCGCGGGCCCTTCCGTGACACAGAGGGAGCGCCTCATGCGCTGTCCTCCTTTCTGTGGCTCTGCCTGCAGCCCTCGGCATCGTGGCCCAGTGGAGACGCCACTGGCGTTCTCCTCACGGGGTTGCCCCATGGCTGCCTCTTCCTTCCAGGTTCTCCAAGCGCGCGCACCTCTCTTCTGATTTAAAGGGTCCGTGGCGCACTGGGGCTGCTGGGCCATCCTGGTTAGCAAGTATGTGGGCCCTGGGCCAAGGTTAGATATGGTATTGCCCACAGGCAGGAGCCCTGTGAACCTCACTGTCGGGAGGTGAGGTCTCAGCTGACGTCATTCTAGAGTCTTTATTAAATAGAGAGAGAGTGACACCACCCGTGGAGCGGGGGGTGCCAGAGAGAAGGTCACACAGACCCAGAGGCACAGGGTCGGTGAAATGGGGAATTCCCCAGAGAGGATACCTCTGTAGAGTTGGTAATGGTCCACGGAGTGGGATACACCAGAGAGGGTCCTCAGTAGAGATGATAGCAGTGCACAGAGTGGAGTACAGCTGGTGAGGTCCTTAGTAGAGATGGTAATGGTCCGCAGAGTGGGGTACTCCAGTGAGGATCCTCAGTAGAGATGATAATGGTCTGCAGAGCGAGAAATACTGATGAAGTCTTCAGTAGAGTTGATAAAGGCCCGCAGAGCGGGATACACCCGAGGGAGTCCTCCTTAGAGATGGTAATGGTCCGGGAAGCGGGGTACACCAGTGAGGATCCTCTGTAGAGATGATAGTGGTCTGCAGAGCGGGGAATACCGATGAGGTCTTCAATAGAGTTGATAAAGGCCCGCAGAGCGGAATACACCTGAGGAAGTCCTCCGTAGAGATGGTAATGGTCCGCAAAGCGGGGTACACCAGCGAGGTCCTCGGTAGAACAGGAAGTAGTCCGCAGAGCGGGGTACTTACGAGAAGAATGTTAATGTTAATAATAAATGTTAATAAAAATGTTAATAAAAACAGGGGTTTAAAATTAATGAAAAACATCATTACAAAGCACTTTGGGGCGGATTTTAAGAGCCCTGCTCGCCTAAATCCTCCTAAATCCGCCCGGATTTAGGCGAGCAGGGCCCTGCGCGCCGGTGCGCCTATTTTACATAGGCCTACCGGCGCGCGCAGAGCCCCGGGACTCGCGTAAGTCCCGGGGTTTTCAGAGGGGGGGCGTGTCGGGGGGGCGGGCCCGATCCGCGCGGCGTTTTCGGGGCGTGTCGGGAGCATTTCGGGGGCGGGCCCGGGGGTGTGGTTACGGCCCGGGGTGGTCTGGGGGCGTGGCTGCGCCCTCTGGACCCGCCCCCAGGTCGCGTCCCGGCGCGCTAGCTGCCCACTGGCGCGCGGGGATTTACGTCTCCCTCCAGGAGGCGTAAATCCCCCGACAAAGGTAAGGGGGTGGGTTAGACAGGGCCGGGCGGGTGGGTTAGGTAGGGGAAGGGAGGGGAAGGTGAGGGGAGGGCAAAAGAAAGTTCCCTCCGAGGCCGCTCCGAAATCGGAGCAGCCTCGGAGGGAACGGAGGTAGGCTGCGCGGCTCGGCGCGCGCCGGCTATATGGAATCGATAGCCTTGCGCGCGCCGATCCCGGATTTTAGCGGATACGTGCGGCTACGCGCGTATCTACTAAAATCCAGCGTACTTTTGTTGGCGCCTGATGCGCCAACAAAAGTACGCCAAATCGCGCTATTTGAAAATCTACCCCTTTATATTTGTAAATATCAAATAAAATGGAAATTGTACCTCTGAAAAATTGTATTTCCTGTGCTGCAGTGTTGTTAAAAGACCAATTCTCTTCAATACTGTAAAAAATGTTAAAAAATGCATTGCTTTGAATCAATGGCACTAATCTTGTGTATGTCCTTACTTTATGCGAAAGAACGCATTCACTGAAGCAAACTATTTCGGACCAATACTACCCCTGTTTTAAACCCCTGTTTTTATTAACATTTTTCAGACCATTTGATGCACCATTATAACATTTTACCTGGATACTTAGAAATCCTCAAATGATAAAGCTGAGGTAAAGGCAATACATTTTTCATTAAGAACATTTAATAGTTTCCCATATACACACTTTTCATATCACATTCATTTTCTTATATGTTACACCACATATATGTATGTTACCATTTTATATGTCAGATTTTCAAATATGTGTTATTTTATGATTTGTATTTGTTTATGTGTGACTTATTTGTTTGTATGTTGTAGCCCCTGACGCAGCCCCATTGTAAGAGGGCGAAACTCGGCCTGAGTCGGGCTTGCCTAAAGATATTTGTCTCTGTCCAATAAAGAATCCAGATCGGACATTTGGCATCTAATTCTGTACTGTTGCCTCCATGGCTTGGTTAGATAGCCTTCCTTGATGTTTCATCAGTCCATCAGATCCTGCAGTCCATTGGACTCCAGAAACTGGACTATTCTCTGTTTTAGCAGTAATTCCATTAATTTACTTATTACCAAGGTCAAACTAATCTGTCTGTAGTTTTCAGACTCCTCCATCCACTTTTGTGAAGTGGAATCACTTATGCTGTGCCTTGTTCTTTTGTCCCTATCATTCCTTTTAGGGGCTCTTCTAAAATGAAGGCAGAATTAGGCTTTGGTGTAGAATGTTATTATTCCTTTCATTAGCAAATTTAAGGCATCAACTGTATTAGCACATAACTACAGCCAAAAACAAAAAGAACAATTTCCCCAGAAAAAAGGCACACACTTAATCCAAGTCTTATCCTTTATATCCCGTGGAAGTTGTTGCTAACATCCTTAAGGGATAACCTCCTGTTCCAACTCTATTGCATAACAAACATAGGGGGTCATTTATCAAATTCTGTATGGCGTTTTCGCATGCGAAAAGGCCATAACGCATGCGAAAAGCACCATAACGCAGGGTGCGAATCAAATTTGGAAAAGGGGAGGAGTTTGGAGCAGGATTTGATGGACTCTCTACCTGGGTAACATCAAGCTAGGCTGAGAGAACATTGTACAAATCTCATCTTTGTGTGTGTTTCCTCACTCCAAAAGTCATCAAATCTTCACAAGAGTGCACTGTTCTGTTCGTACGTCTCACTCTGAATGTCAAAGTGGCCCTTAACCCCCACACTACAACCTAAACTTCACCTCGAGGTACTAGGTGGGCCTCATATAGAGGTATAAATACCTACTACTATAAGGGCCTCATAGCTAGGTGCTTTCTCTCTTGCTCTCTCTCTCTCTCCCTTCCTAGTGGTTGTAGGTAGAAACCACACAAATTGTGGTACTTACCACAAAGTGCAAAAAAGTTATTGCACTCTGTGGACAGATGTTATGTACTAGTAGAGGTTAATGTCATTTTCACATATAGACCTATAGGTCACAGTTTTGGGATCTGGGTCTCATTATTTTTTAACTTTGATAGTGGACGTTGACTAAGATCCCTGAGGAAGTTGCCTCAAAAAGTGTTCTTGTTTATAAAAGCTTATATTGTAATTGCTATGAAATCCCAGTTTCTTAATGGACAATGTTGCTGTGTTGTTTATGAATTTGACAAGTTTATGTTATGCACAGGCTTGTGGACCCTTGTGCCGACGAGGGGATGTTACACCTTGCGGAGGATCCGAAGGTTCTCTCGTCGGGTGGCGAGGCAGGACAGAGGAGGAAAGCAGCTGACCCTTGGTACTGAAGACAGAAGCTACTGTGGAGTCGGACGAGGAGGTGAGCAGATGGACGGTCTTCACCACTGGTGGTCTGCAGTCCCCCGGGGAGGAGCCCGTAGGGACCCGACCGCTGGGACTTAGGTGGATCTAGAGAGGTCAGGGTATCAGTGCAAAGGCCAACTGGAGCTTCGCCCTGGAAGCCCGCGGTCCCCCCAGGAGGAGCCTGAGGGACCCGGGCCGCTGGGACTTAGGTGGGCCCTTGGAGACGGTGGTCTTGAAGGAGTCCTAGGTCAAGTGCCAGAGGGTTGACGTTCACCAGTCCGAAGTCATGTGCCAGAGAATCACCACTTGCCAATCCGAAGTCAGGAACCAGAGAATCACCATAAGCCAATCCGAAGTCAGGAACCGGGAACACCAAGACGAAAAAGGAACCAGGGTCCGAGCTCAGGGAAGTCACCGAAGCAAGCAGACTAGACAGCGTTGGAGGACGTTGCCAAGTCGAGGAATGAGCAGAGGAAGCCTCCTTAAATACTTCCTCTGCTCTGGATCATTGGAAGCAGGTGAGCATCATTAAAGGGATCAGGTTCCTTTAAATTCAGTGAGGGGGCGTGGCCTCGTGCCTAACATGGTGGCCATCTTGGATTCCATGGCAGCGGCCATCTTGAATCCCCTCCACGGGGGAGAAGCTGTGGTGCCACGCCAGGGAGGCTAGGACGGCTCTCCAGTGTGGGGGCACCCCGAGGGCCTGCGCCCACGCGCGGGGGCATCGGTGCCGGACCCGGGCTCCTCTGGACATTTGCCGCGGAGGGTCGCTGCCGCGGTCAGGTAGGGGGGGGGCGCGCCCGCGGATGGCCGTGAGCGCAGCACACAACAGTTTAATTAAATGATTAATGAAATAGAATGTTAGGAATGATCCAAAAATGAAATGAAGATTAAAATGAAAAAATGAAAAGCATATTCAGAAACTCAATGACATTTATCCGCTATTGAAACAGCAAAATATTACTGATTACCTGTTCAATTATTTATTTACAGCATACACCATTAGCTGACTCACGTTCATGACTGAATTGTTTTATTAATTCAATACAGGAACTGAACTGTTTTATAAGTTATACAGAAATGTTATATGACCTTATTAATTTCAATACAGGAACTGAACTGTTTTATTAAGTTTTATACAGAAATTTTACATGACCTTATTATTTTTACTTATGATATTAACTCCTGTTCATATTTCTTTTAATTATTATTATTATATTTGGAATACGCTTTTATTTGCAATTAATATCTTTATACATTTTATTCCTTTCTTTTATTGTATTACTTTTATGTTTGAATTTAGGAAATGAAACTGGATTAGAAATTTTATGCAAATGTTGTAAACTGTTAGGATGGAACCCACAGAATAATGGTATATAAAACTTTGTAAATAAATAAATACATTTCATATTGCCTCTGCACCTTGAGTGTTGTGTGCAGTTATGATCACCCATGTCAAAAAAGACATAGCAAAACTAGAAAAGGTAGAAAAGAGCTACAAAAATGATCAAATGGATGCAACAGCTCTGTTTTGATGAAAGGCTATGCAGGCTAGAGTTTGTAGGGAGAAAAGCTCTGATTTATGTATATGCCTGCTCTGAAAAAAACCAAATCTCCTTTATTTATAGGTTATACAGGGCTAAGCTTGACACTTCATCAGGCAATACACACACAAGCTTACGTTCTTGGGCTGATTGGAAGATCCCTCCTTTCACCGGTTTCCAGCACAGATGCAGAGAGGACAGTCACGGCCACCAAAGTGGCAGACTGTTCAACTCTCTAGCCTCTTAGACCTTGTTTCCACAAATCACCTTGGCCCGGGATGCATGGGAGCAAAGAAGGGTTGGAAAGCCACAGCACTCAGATGAGCCACTTCCTTCTCTTCAGATGGGTAATTTTGAGCTGACGAGGGACAGCCTAGAGTGCTGTTAGCTTCCCTTTTCAAGGGCTCCTCCTGACAGCTCATGCATAGCCAGGTGAATGCATATTTAAGGCTTTTAATGGTTTACCACAAAAAAAAAAAAGATCTCACTTTAACAATAGCAGATGTGTGATGCAGATCTCATATCAAAAAGAATATGAATGACTATCATATTTTTAGCACTAGTATAAGCACATAGTGAATGCTTTGAAAACCCTCTTAGTGCTAAGGGACTACTCAATAGTCCCCTTTGTACAATTGAACTATCAGACTTTCAAGAAAGTCTTAAAGACATGGTTATTTGTAAAGGCCTTTGGAGAGGACACCAATTGAGGGCTTCACATTTTATTAAGGCTGAGCTATTGACTTATTGAGAGGCTAATTGTTTTAATGTGTTACTAACTGTTTTACTTACGCTTATTGGGGCGGATTTTAAAACGAGCGCGAATAGCCTACTTTTGTTTGCGCTCCAGGCGCAAACAAAAGTACGCTGGATTTTAGTAGATACGCGCGGAGCCGCGCGTTTCCACTAAAATCCTGGATCGGCGCGCGCAAGGCTATCGATTTCGTATAGCCGGCGCGCGCCGAGCCGCGCAGCCTACCCCCGTTCCCTCCAAGGCCGCTCCGAAATCGGAGCGGCCTCGGAGGGAACTTTCCTTTGCCCTCCCCTCACCTTCCCCTCCCTTCCCCTACCTAACCCACCCGCCCGGCCCTGTCTAAACCCCCCCCTTACCTTTGTCGGGGGATTTACGCCTCCCGGAGGGAGGCGTAAATCCCCGCGCGTCAGCGGGCCTCCTGCGCGCCGGGACGCGACCTGGGGGCGGGTCCGGAGGGCACGGCCACGCCCCCGGGCCGCCCCGGGCCGTAGCCACGCCCCCGGGCCCGCCCCCGACACGCCCCGAAAACGCCGCGCGGTTCGGGCCCGCCCCCCGACACGTGGCCCCCTCCGAAAACCCCGGGACTTACGCGAGTCCCGGGGCTCTGCGCGCGCCGGTAGGCCTATGTAAAATAGGCTTCCCGGCGCGCAGGGCCCTGCTCGCGTAAATCCGCCCGGTTTTGGGCGGATTTACGCGAGCAGGGCTCTGAAAATCCGCCCCATTGATTTTATTGTCTTTCCCATTATTAAATTTTATTGTTTTTTGTACATTACTTTATTTTGTTTCCTATTGATTTTAATTGTATTACATTTTATGCTGTACGGTTTTTTTATTGTTTTATTTTATATTGAGATTGTGAACCGGTATGATTGATAACAGAATATTGTATACAAAATAATATAAATAAATAAAGTAAATAATAGTTTTAATCATCAATCATTCAAGTATTATGCAACCATTTTTCTAATTTTTTCTTATTTTCCGCAAGAATTTTTTTAAAAGGTTAAGGGGCGGATTTTAAAACGAGCGCGAACAGCCTACTTTTGTTTGCGCTCCAGGCGCAAACAAAAGTACGCTGGATTTTAGTAGATACGCGCGGAGCCGCGCGTATCCACTAAAATCCTGGATCGGCGCGCGCAAGGCTATGAATTTTGTATAGCTGGCGCGCGCCGAGCCGCACAGCCTACCCCGTTCCCTCCAAGGCCACTCCGAAATCGGAGCGGCCTCGGAGGGAACTTTCCTTTGCCCTCCCCTCACCTTCCCCTCCCTTCCCCTACCTAACCCACCCGCCCGGCCCTGTCTAAACCCCCCCCTTACCTTTGTCGGGGGATTTACGCCTCCCGGAGGGAGGCGTAAATCCCCGCGCGCCAGCGGGCCTTCTGCGCGCCGGGCCGCGACCTGGGGGCGGGTACGGAGGGCGCGGCCACGCCCCCGGGCCATAGCCACGCCCCCGTACCCGCCCCCAAAACGCTGCCGACACGCCCCCGAAACGCCGCGACGACCGGGCCCGCCCCCGACACGCCCCCCGACACGCCCCCCTCCGAGAACCCCGGGACTTACGCGAGTCCCGGGGCTCTGCGCGCGCCGGGAGGCCTATGTAAAATAGGCTTCCCGGCGCGCAGGGCCCTGCTCGCGTAAATCCGCCCGGTTTTGGGCGGATTTACGCGAGCAGGGCTCTGAAAATCCGCCCCTATGTGTTTACATGCTCTTATCTGTGTGTTATTAATGTGTCAAACACTGGGTCAAAGCAGACATCTCCTAGACAGCTTTCTAAAGATGTCAAAAAAATGACCTTCTTAATTAACCCGACATTGCAACATTTTGGAGGGATAATACCTTTATTCTTAAGGGGAAAGTTGAAAGCATACAATGGTAGGAAATAATTTCACCCGGTACGTCAGTAAAAATACAAAGAAAAAAGAGAAGCACGACAGGTGCACAGCCACAAATATATATGAGCACACATCAAATTCTAATATTGCAACTGTTATAATCTGGTGTGGTTGTGGATCCTGGATTGTAGTAAGAGCTGACTCCACCCACAGGGAAGAGCCCTGTGGGGACTCACTACGATAGGTGTGGCCTCAGCAGAGATGGACACAGATGTGAGAGACTTTATTATACTGAAATCATGGGTGGCACCCACAGCGTGAAGAGAAGACCATTCCAGAGTAGTAAGGCTGCTTAATGATGATATCCCTGGTAGTGGCCCGCAGATCGGGGATGCTAGGAAATTCCTCTCTTGATGACACCCCGAGGATCAGCGAGTAATAGTTCAGAAAGGTGCAGGAGGTCAGCAGAGCGAAGAAGATGATGTAACTTACTCCGTAGTGTAGAAAGGTAGCTGGGATGTGCACGGCAGTGGCCCGAGGCACGGGGTACACTGACGGTTCCATCAGCAAGATGGTGGAAGCGATAAAGACTCACAAGGCTGAACTGGTAGGATCTTGAATCGGGATGACAGAAATCTCCAGCAAGGAAGGCCCTCCGAGGAGCAAATAGTCAGAACGTAAGAAGGCCTCCGAGGAGCGGGTACCTAAGGCATTCTATGTCCAGGAAATCAGGAAGCAGTTCAAGCAGTGAAGTGAAGTGTCTCTGAATGGAGTGGAATAAGCAGGAAAGAAGTCCTTGCTAACTCTTAGGAAACATAGGCTGGCTAGGTTAAATACCTCTGGCAGGTGACGTCATGCAGAGGGGACGCCCCCGAGGTTCCTGCCATGACGTGAATAAGAGAGGGACTGATGCGCTTGCCCTAGGTAATCCCCAATTTAAGATGGCAGACGGGATTGCCCATGCCATCCTGGGGACACCGGGGAAGACGGCGTTTCCAGGCTGAGGCCACCATGGCTCCGAGTATCGCTGGTGCAGGGAAAAGAGAGGTGAGTAGCAAAGGTTGCATCCTTCTGCGACCAACTGGCGCAACAGCAACTAAACAGACTAATGTTAATCAATCCAAAAATAAACAGTGTTAAAACTCACTGGAAAGGAGAAATCACTGAAGAATGCAACGGCAGCAATACAAGAGCTGAAATGATATTATTGAGCTGTTGGCCAGAAACAAAGAAAGAAAACGACCCATTGTTAGAAAAGCACCATGCTGACAGAGTGACAGCTATCAAAAGAAGGGTCAAGAAGAATTTCCCACAACATCCAAATGTTATAAATACAAATATTAAAGAAATTATAATACAGTGAACTTACTGCATATGAATTTTCTATTGGCTATTGGCTGACAGCTCAATAGCGTCATTTCAGCTCTAGTATTACTGCAGCTGCATTCTTCAGTGATTTCTCCACATTATACACATTAGTTGGTATAGATAATGTCCCATACTATGGAGGATACTAGACGTAAGCTTAATTGACAACTTCATTTTGCGCCTTTTTCCTTTTAAAACGCCATGGACTCAGTATGATCAGTTTGCAGTTCCTGTTTCTGCTGGCAGCATATTCATTCGCTTGTCATTTATAAGAAAATTCATATGGAGTAAGTTCACTTTGTTATAATTTATTTAATATTTGTATTTATAACATTTGGATGTTGCGGGCAAAGAAATTCAAACATGAACTTAAAACATGGTTATTTCAAAATGCCTACAACCTAACTTAAGCTTTTCTGAAATCAGTACTTGCTCCTTCATGGTCAAATCCATCATGAACCTAACTAAAGAACTCAATACCGCATTACTTTCCAACTCAGCCCAAATATATATATTTGTATTTGATACATCTTCTCTCTACCCTCTACATTATATCCCTCTGACACCCTGTGTTAAAAGTGCTACCTCACCCCAAATATCTTTCCTCCCCTGACCACTTTAGTCAATGTATGTGACTTTCGCTAAAATGTATGATATATGAACACATCAAGTGAATTTAATTGTCTACCTATGATATGTATGTCTTGATGTAAACCATTGTGATCTTCACTCAGAACAATGGTATATAAAAAGGCCAAATAAATAAATGATGGCCATTTATATTCTTTTTTATATCAGATCTGCATCACACATTTGTTAAATTTAAAATGAGATCTTTTTTTCTGGTACTTTGTATTATTCTTACTCTTCGGGTTTTTTTGTATCTAGCATAGTTTCATGGGTTTGGCAGGCTCTGATAAACTATGATCCTGGTTGGACATTTAGGACCATAAAAAGAGGCCACAATGTTATTGCAGATCTGATTCCCACACCGTATCATTTGTGCTGATATTTCTTTTGTCCTCATTTTGGTGCCAGCTTGGCTAGCAAGGCTAATAAATCCTTCGGGCTTGTCACGTACACAGAACTGCATTTGGCTGCCCTTGGCAAAACATGTTTTCTCTGCATTTTGCTGTGCATAGCCCAAATAGGCCAATGTCCATTTTTACTGAAATCAGAGGCTCCATCTTAGCTGCTTGTTCTTGTTAGCAAGAATTGGGATATTTCCTACAGGTTCTTCAGCGTTGAAAAGTGATGGCTGAGAGGGGACATAATCATGAGTGGGGTAGAACAGGTCAATAAAATTAAACAAATAACATTTTAAAAAAGACTATTACTTACCCTTTCAAATATTCCTAAAAGAAGGGAACTCTCATGAAAATAACAACCAGCATATTTAAAATTATTAATACTTTTTTATTCAGCATACAATACGGGTAGATGTGAATTGGTTATTTGCTCTTTCGGATAATAGAAAGACTAGGGGGCACTCCATGAAGTTAGCATGTGGCACATTTAAAATTAATCGGAGAAAGTTCTTTTTCACTCAATGCACAATTAAACTCTGGAATTTGTTGCCAGAGGATGTGGTTAGTGCAGTTAGTATAGCTGTGTTTAAAAAAGGATTGGATAAGTTCTTGGAGGAGATGTCCATTACCTGCTATTAATTAAGTTGACTTAGATAATAACCACCGCTATTACTGGCAACGGTAACATGGAATAGACTTAGTTTTTGGGTACTTGCCAGGTTCTTATGGCCTAGATTGGCCACTGTTGGAAACAGGATGATGGGCTTGATGGACCCTTGGTCTGACCCAGTATGGCATGTTCTTATGTTCTTATGTGAAATCTGTTGCCTGAGAACATGGTCAAGCATAGTGAGGTTTGAACAAATTCCTGGAGGAAAAGTCCATAAAACGTTATTAGCTAGTTAGCCCAAAGAAATTGTGCGGTCCTAGTACCTTCTTGGCAGAAGGTGCCCGGGAGAGGTGGCTATCAGCTGGTTAGGAAAATGGATGCTCAGTTTTAGAGCGTCTGTTTTCCTAACCTGTGCACAACCACAGGTTAGGAAAATGGACATTCGTTAATTGAGCGTCCCTTTTCCTAACCTCACCAAGGCACCTTTTTTTTAAATTTTTTTTCCGGGCATTCTAATTTTTTTTGCTCCTCTGACTTAATATCGCCATGGTATTAAGACCAGAGGAAGTACAGAAAAGCTGTATTTTCTGCTTTTCTGTACATTTTTTTGGCTGCTCTAAAATAAACGCCTGCTTGGGGCAGGCATTCATTTTGGCGAGTAAAATTGTGCGCGTGGGGGACACATTTTTTTTTTTGCATGGGGGGGAATAGATAGTAGTCTCATCAACATGCATTTGCATGCGATGAGCACTATTACCTTCGCGCACGATTGGACATGCGTTTTTGGATGCACTAACCCCTGTTTTGCATCAGAGGTTATGGACACGCATCCAAAACGCACGTCCAATCGCAGGTTGAGCCGTGCGCTGCAGCCAGCACACAGTATTGCATTGGCCTGAAAGACTTTAAGCTCTATTTACAAAGATGTGTTACTGTAGAAACATGTTGTCAGTAGATAGGTCCCATTAGAAAATTAAGCCATTGGTCTTGTACACCAGATTCAGCTTGTTAAAGCTATTTCAAGTCAAATTAGGGTGTTTGACAAATGTTTGTTTTAAGGTGGCAGTTGTAAAAACCATTTGAAGTTTATGATTACTTATTGTAAATTGTCAAGCCCCTGATCATATACGATCCTGTCTACGAGGTCCCTTCTCTTCATTAGATACATGTTGTCAGTATTAGGACTCTGACTCATCCAGGTTAAAGCACCTATTAAGCATTTAACCGTACACCCTACGGTAACACTTTATATTTCTCCTGCCTTATCTTCCTTCCAGCTTGTCGCAAGCTTCCAAGTTCTCTTTCCCTGTTGATTGTAACTTTGACTTATTCCCTCCTATTGTTTAGCTCTCGTTTACTTGAATTGTTACTCCAGTTATTCCCTGTTAAATGTAAACCGATCCGATATGGTTATTACTATGAAGGTCGGTATAAAAAACTGTTAAATAAATAAATAAAAAAATAAATTAGATATGACAAGGAGACATTCATAGTATATATTTCATTATCAGAAACTAGCAGTTACAGCAAATGTGATAGGGAGTTGTAATTACAGTGCACAGCAAGAGAGGAAAAAAAACCCCCAGAAATCTTTTCTGCATTACACATTATGAAGGAGATCACAGATTTGTTATATATATATATATATGCAGCTAGGCAGATACTCCTTTGCTGGTTCCCATGACTTCATAATAATAACCTAAATCAGTATTTCATATTTTTCATGTCTCTCTCATTCCCAGCACACTTCCTCTTCTCTTCTGTTTCTAGCATCCAAGGCCAAACCAAAGTTCTGCAGATTTGAAATGCTGCCTAAGTTTATTTCAGCTGAAAACTCACCTAGATTTAGTATCCTAAGTTATGTGCCTAGTGAGGAAAATCAGTGCTAAGCACCTGTTTTGCCCACGCTGACTCTGCCCCCGTAGCCAGTTTAGCCACTTATTTTGTAGGCTCCTAAATTTAAGGACCCAGCCCTAGTACATTTTCAAAAGGGCCAATTTAGGACCCTGATTCCAAATATTAGACATCCAAGCCCTTGGAAAATCATCCTGTTTGAGTTTGACATCAGAACAGTAGAGCCATTTAAAAGACGTAATGACTTTTGCTCACTGCACACTTACCTTTCATACTTGCTCATCTGAAAAATACCGATTAATTATATGAAACGGATATATTATCTATTATCAAGCTCTAACAATCTCTTGTGCCCTAATATGTGATTTGTTAGCTTCAGTATAAACTTCAAGAATTCTCTTTTTTATAGCAACATTACATGGTATTGCTGCTGGCATAGATTTGTGGTTGTTACCATAGAAACTGAGAGCTGGATCAGCCATGTGGACATTGTAAAAAATGTTTAGGTGGAAGTAAATCGATGTGTCTTGTGTGCATATATATGTTTGTTGTGAATTTACCACCACTCTTTTCAGTGGTTGAATATGTCGGGTTATCTCCATTACTTTTTTCTCTACCACCTCCAGCAGACCTGCTTCGTCTCTTCTGCAGATGGCAGGATGATCACCATCCAACACGGACACAGAGGCTGCTGACATCTTGTTCCTCTTTTTGGCAGCTGATGGGATGAGTAGAGCCAGCTGACACAGACACAAAGTCACCACTCACCTTCCTCTTTTTGACAGCCTGCAGGATGAGCTCCCACAGTCACTCCATCCCTGCAATGTCCGCAAAAGATTCTAAAACTTACGGCTGGCACTTTCTAACTGCTGATTTCATGTGATCAGTGGCCGGGAAGTGCCAGCTGTGAATTTTTTAATTATCATGGTGTAAAAAGTGAGTAGCACCCAGAGATTTCCCCCATCATGTCTGTGGGGCCTTCAACTGCAGCAAATTCATGACAAGTGAATTTGCTGCAGTACAAAAAGGTTGTAGGTCAGCAACTGTGCAGAAAATTACCAGTGTTTTTAACAAGGATGGTCCCACGAAACACAACAGAAGCCGATCCAATTTGCTATGTAGCAACCAAAAGTAGACAGATCAGTGAAAAAGATTCTTTATTTGTCAGTGTTTTGACCCATCATCAGCTAAGATGCTTTTTTGAATAGTATCTGAATTGGGGGGGGGGGGTTCTCACCATAGAGAAATCATTCTGTTTTCTTCCTGAAACTGTCAACTTGGGATCTATCTAGTGTATCTTACTTATTCTCCTGGTCTAGCTAGAATATTGTTTTCCTTTCAACCTTTTCTAGAATCCTAAAGTTGAAAGATCTGGTAGCCATTTTACACCAGCAAGCACAGTGTTAACTTGTAGATGTGAGTAATCAGTTTCCTGGTTATATTTTGAGCCAATCAGGAGAGGTGTAACAGAGCTGTAAGGACTCTGAGAGCATGTTCCATGGAGCTCAGATGAAAAGAGTGAGAGGCAGCTATGGATTGGACTGCACCTTTGGGAGGAAGGAGAAGAGAGTGGAGGAGATTCTGGAGTCTGCAGGATTTCAACTGAGCTCCTGGAAGCTAACCAATATGGTGATATACAGCCTCCTACATGGAGCTGTGATATAAATTGCATTTGGATTTGCTGTAAATCCACTTGAGTTCAGACCAGAGAATAAAAGGAAACCAGGAGCCAGCATACACCCTTGTTGCATGCCATTTTACCTTGTGCAAAAGAGCTGGACTTGCACGCTCCCTGCATTTTGCTGTGCCTGCCTGCTACCTGTTCTGCCTGCAGTCTTTTGGCAGGACAGAGATGATATGAACAGTGCTGGGACTTCCTGAACCCTCTCTCTTATCGTCCCCCCCTCCACCTCTCCCCACACATACCATAGGACTGTGATTTAAAAATTATTTTGCCTTAATCTTGTAAAAGAGTTGTATGTTCTCTTTACTCATATTAGATACAATGCTGTAAAAAGAAGATTGTCTGTATGGCAAGATGAGAGATTTTGCAACACATTGGGGCTGATATTAAGAAAGTTGAGTTCCTAACCTAGACACGGATGTTTTAGGTGCTTAAAATTAGATGAATTTTCAGCCAGACTTAGGTTCTAATGGTATCTTAGCAGAATGGCATCTTGTCTCCCCTCCCCCCCCCAAAAAAAAAGGTGTTTTCCTGTAATTGTTGAAGGGGCTGCACAGGGATCCACTTGTATTCATAGGAATTTAGAACTTCCAGCTTGAGTGGCAACTGCAATAAGGCATGAACCCCCTTGACCTTTAAGATGCTGCTTCTACCTGACATTTGTATTTTAAGATAGATACTGTTTCTAGCTGACAGAAAATTGTATGGGCAGATGGAAAATGTTATTCTTGCAACTAGCATGAAGCAGGCATTAGAGGTGTGAGATAGTCCCCATGTGGGTCTTGTTCTCTCACTAAGTACAGCTAACGGCTAATCTTGTGGTTAAGCAACCTTTTCACACCTCAAGTCCTTGCTGGGCTAGTGGGTTAGTGACCGTTTTACACCTGCATGCTTGGTGAATTGCCAACTATTGTTCTCAAACTCTGTGAAGAGTCTGGTACCTGGTACTATGTCCAGATTAGCTTCAGAACCATTTCCTTATATGTTCAGCTAAATTCCCAGACAATAAAAGCCTTTCCAAAGTGACTATGATCTGTGTCTCCCACTTGGATAAAGGAATTGCCCCGGGACCTGAACCTTCCTAATTGATGAGGTTCGACAGTTCCTAAGTTTTAGGGTGAAAATTTTTCTACTTTTAGGTTCTTAATACTGAGGCACCTGATTGTAGGCCTACTATTTATTTGTCTACATTTAGGTTAACTTAAGCTTGGCATTAGGTGCCTCGCTTACTTCCTCCGACCTGATTCCCACCTCTAGCCCCACCCTTCTACCCCCAGGTTTTAGGTTTCTAAGAGATAGATATTCACTGCCACTTAGCCGGCAGTGTCAGTGAATATCTGTCGGGACACACCAGACAGATGGTTCTCACATGCGTGACACTGAACACATGACCATCATGGGGCTAAATGTAAAAGCACAGTTTGCATCCACAGGAGCCCCTATGACCCACAATTATGGATGTAAAGCAGAATTATGACATTCCCTGTACAACTCACCTTACAAAAAAGATATTCTGGTTCTAGTGTCATCTCAGTAACAGCAACACAAACTCCTACTACCAGGCTCGATAGCCCTACTTATGAAAAGTCAGCAGTTTATCACCAATGCATGTCCTCTTGAGAAAATACTACAAATAAGACTGATACAGATGCTTACATGCTAGTAAAATACCTCACCTCGGTCACATACACAGAACTGACCTAACATACTCCCAGGATCTGCAGTAATGCACATAAATTAATCTGCACACAGTTACACCTGTATTGTGGAATGCACTCAAACAGTAACAACCCTACCTATGAAAAGGCAACACTACAAATATTAAATCAGGCCCTAAACACTAATACACCTCCTATTAGGAAAACAGAACTAGCCAAGCAGCTATAGATCCAAACACAGGAATAATTGTATAACTATACTTATAAGCAGAATAAATTGTTTCACAACAACTATGAACAGAATAATATCTAACAATTAAAAACTCATAAAAATTATTTAAAATTCTCCAAATACCAATACAATATTTCAAAACAGCAGACACATCACATAATATTCAGTAATTAAAATGGCAATTAATCAATAAACTTAAAAAGCCACTTTTACTAACCCCCTCCAGCAGCTCTCCTTCTCCTCTTCCATGCAGGCCAGTAGCACACACCAGAAGCAGTAGTGGCTGAAGTTCTGTATTCATAGTCTTCTTCCTTAGGGCCCACGACCAGTCTCTCTGTCTCTCACACACACACATATACTAGTCACACAAACCAATCATCTTCTGACCAGTCTTTCTCTTACACCACACACACACACACACACACCAGTCACCTTCCCGAACAGTCTCTCTCATGCACACACACACACACACACAGGCTTTCTGCTCCCATGTTCTATCTTACATATACAGGCTTCTCACTCCTATGCTGAGTCTTCCACACACCCACGCACCCAGGTTTCTCACTCCTATGCTAGCTCTCTCCACATGCACAGGCTTCTCATTCTCGTAATCACTTTCTCTCTCTCTCTCTCACACACACACACACACTCACACACTCCAGTCATCTTCCTGACCAGTCACTTCCTTTGTCTCTCCTATATACACATATCACCTCTCTGACCAGTTTCTCTCAATCACACACATGCTCTCTCTCACACACTTACATAGATGATCTTAATCAAATTCTCAATCACAGTTACACATACACACTCTCAATCACACACACATTCTCTCACAGACAGGCTGGATGGCTGTCTCTATCTCTCACTTCCTGCCCCCACCCTCCCCTGAGCACAAATGGTAGCTGCAGCAGCCTCCTCCTTCTCCAGCACCTGCAGGCCAAGAAAGAAGAATCCCATCGGCCACGGTAGGCTAATGCTGTTGTTTCCTTTGCCAATTGCCAGCTACTTCGGATTTTGCTCTGGGCCCACGCTACTGCTCAGGGCCGATGCTGCCGCCACTACTTTTCCATGCAGCATGGCTCTTTCTTCTTCCTGTGCACCCCACTGCGCATCACTTCCTGTTCCGGGTCATGGGGGCAGATGCTGGAAGAAGAAAAGGCCCAGCCACAGTTGCCAGCCTCCACTAACACTGCTGCCGTTCCCATCCAGGCTTGAACATGCTGATAGCCCGGGCGGCAACGGCAGCAGTGGAAGATTGTTCATCTCTCGCACGGTGAAGGAAGAGGAGGGAAGAGCAGCGGGAGACCGGTAGCATGCGAAACACATGCCACTGCTTGGCGACACACACCGGTTGAGAATTGCTGATTTAGTCAAATAATTACTTATCCTGCTATATAGCCTGCTAAGAGGTAGATGGAGCATGGGTGTAACTGGGAGGAGTAGAGTTAGCTGGGTAAGTTATCTAGCTAATTCCAGTTTTCAGAGTTAGCTGCATAACTTATCAGGCTAACTGTGGTTGGGCCATAGACCTGTCCTAAAGTTAGTCGGTTAATTTATATGGCTTTTAGATAGCCAGGTATATTCAGTGACACAGCCATGCTACTGAATATCCAGGCTAAGGTAGCTGGACAGGTTTATCTGGCTAACTAGTTCGACTGCATAGCGGCTGAATTTGGACCTCTAAATTTAAATGCTTAAGAGGGGTAATTTTCATTTAGACATCTAGATCATTTGAATATTGGTCCAATTGTGTATGTTTTCAGTATTTGGTCCAGTCTTTTTAGATATATTTCATTTAGTGCTACTTTTTAATTTTTTTTCAATGCATTTAAAATGGAGTTCATCACAAAATATGTATATTCAATAGGTCATAGTGCATTATTCCTGTCTCTCCCATCTTTGCCAAGTTTTTAAACTGTAAATCATTCTATGCACAGTTTAATCTGCTACATTGGCCCCCAGTGTTGTGTTGGGGACATTCCTATATGTCTCAGGCTACCTTAGAGTGTGAAACAAATGGTAAATTATTTCTCAATGTATATTTGGGTTAGCAGAAGAAGCTCTTGGAGGTGGGGATGGGGAGATAGCAGTGAAGGGAGGAACGGGAATTGTGGTTGAATACAGAGGGAAAGGAGTCGGCACTAGAGAATTATGTTCAATACTCATGTTCCTGTTGAGGGGGAGTACAATTTTGAAGAAGATAGCTGGTAAGATTAAAGGGTATGAATATTGCATGTAAACGTGCTTTCACAATGCATGTACTTCTAGCTGGATTAAAAATAGGTGTTCTCCTAGGCCTGATGACAGTTGGTCAAATGTTGCTGGATTCCAAACAGAACGTTCACAATTTTCAAACGTTGAAAACACAGTATTCATTGGACAATAAGGATTTCTTTGCTTACTTGCAGGCACAATATTATATTGAATCTTTGCTGCATGATTTATGCTTTTTCCTGGATTGCTTGGGAAAGCTAGTAGAAAGCACTAATTTATGTGAAATGCAGTTTAGAATCCTTCATAGATTATACTTCTCAAGTTCTCACCTTGCAAGTCCAAAAAGCTGAGATAATTTTGGAAAGTAAGTATCTAAAATGTGGATTGTTGGAGGGGCATTTCTTTCTGGCCTGCTCAGAGATTCAGTGATTTTGGGCTCTGGCGTTTGCTCATATTTCTAATTGGGCAGGCAGTGCTGTTCCTTTGGATGCCTTTCTGAGATAATTAGATATCTTTGATAATTATGATATGACTGATAATAATCTCTTATTATTTGTCTAAAAGGCATGCTGTATGATAAAGAAAGGCATTTTATTACAATGGATAGATGCCAATCCACCCGCTTTGGAAATGTGGCACAATTAAATGAATATTTTGATGCCAGTTTGTAATCCACGAAAGGACATATGTAAACCCAATATTTAAAAAGGGCTCCAGGGGCAATCTGGGAAACTACAGACCGGTTAGCCTGACTTCAGTTCCAGGAAAAATAGTGGAAAGTGTTCTAAACATCAAAATCACAGAACATATAGAAAGACATGGTTTAATGGAACAAAGTCAGCATGGCTTTACCCAAGGCAAGTCTTGCCTCATAAATCTGCTTCACTTTTTTGAAGGAGTTAATAAACATGTGGATAAAGGTGAACCGGTAGATGTAGTATACTTGGATTTTCAGAAGGCGTTTGACAAAGTTCCTCATGAGAGCCTTCCAAGAAAAGTAAAAAGTCATGGGATAGGTGGCGATGTCCTTTCGTGGATTGCAAACTGGCTAAAAGACAGGAAACAGAGAGTAGGATTAAATGGACAATTTTCTCAGTGGAAGGGAGTGGACAGTGGAGTGCCTCAGGGATCTGTATTGGGACCCTTACTTTTCAATATATTTATAAATGATCTGGAAAGAAATACGACGAGTGAGATAATCAAATTTGCAGATGACACAAAATTGTTCAGAGTAGTTAAATCACAAGCAGATTGAGATAAATTGCAGGAAGACCTTGTGAGACTGGAAAATTGGGCATCCAAATGGCAGATGAAATTTAATGTGGATAAGTGCGAGGTGATGCATATTGGGAAAAATAACCCATGCTATAATTACACAATGTTGGGTTCCATATTAGGTGCTACAACCCAAGAAAGTGATCTAGGCGTCATAGTGGATAACACATTGAAATTGTCGGTTCAGTGTGCTGCGGCAGTCAAAAAAGCAAACTGAATGCTGGGAATTATTAGAAAGGGAATGGTGAATAAAACGGAAAATGTCATAATGCCTCTGTATCGCTCTATGGTGAGACCGCACCTTGAATACTGTGTACAATTCTGGTCGCCGCATCTCAAAAAAGATATAATTGCGATGGAGAAGGTACAGAGAAGGGCTACCGAAATGATAAGGGGAATGGAACAGCTCCCCTATGAGGAAAGACTAAAGAGGTTAGGACTTTTCAGCTTGGAGAAGAGACGGATGAGGGGGGATATGACAGAGATGTTTAAAATTATGAGAGGTCTAGAACGGGTAGATGTGAATCGGTTATTTACTCTTTCGGATAATAGAAAGACTAGGGGGCACTCCATGAAGTTAGCATGGGGCACATTTAAAACTAATCGGAGAAAGTTCTTTTTTACCCAACGCACAATTAAACTCTGGAATTTGTTGCAGAGGATGTGTTTAGTGCAGTTAGTATAGCTGTGTTTAAAAAAGGATTGGATAAGTTCTTGGAGGAGAAGTCCATTACCTGCTATTAAGTTCACTTAGAAAATAGCCACTGCGATTAGTAATGGTAACATGGAATAGACTTAGTTTTTGGGTACTTGCCAGGTTCTTATGGCCTGGATTGGCCATTGTTGGAAACAGGATGCTGGGCTTAATGGACCCTTGGTCTGACCCAGTATGGCATTTTCTTATGTTCTTATGACATCACCACCTATCCCATGACTTTTTGAGTGTTTAACAATCCTTTCACTATTTCTGCTGATGTATGTGGGGGTGGGGGGGGGGGGCAGGGTTTAAGAGGAGAGATGGGGGAAATTTCTACAGGGCCATAAGCAGATTTGAGAGAGAGGAAGTTTGGCTTTGGCAAGATAGAATATATACCTTCGTACGCTGTTAAATTTGTCACAATGTTGTTTGGACACCATATGCCCAGTGGATGAATAAACAGAATTTTCCTAAAAAGAGGCGTTCTTGCGGGGACGGGTGGTTTTTTGATTGGGGGAGTAAATTAGGTGTGTAGAATGGAATTTTAAAATCCACGTTCTTATGTTTTCCCCCATCCTTCTGGCCAAAGAAGTAGCAGGGGTAAGATCTGCAGGTACTTTTGTATTCACATACCTTGTATGAGAGTCCAAAAGTACCTACATTATCTGAATGTAACTTGCCTTGAGCTACAATGAAAAGGCATGACCTAAATTTAGTAAATGAACTAACCTGGGCAGTTTCTCTTTGAAAATTAACTACAAGACACCTGGGTGCAAAAGTACCTGATGACTTTGCATGTAAGTGGGCTACAGAAACTTGTCCCCAGGGATGTCAACTTTCAAACTGGTGTGCACGTGTGCATCAGCCCGTACTCAGGGACGTGGCTATTTTATAATATGCACGCGTACATGTGTGCATATTATAAAAAAGCCTGGCCGCACACACGTGTGCTAAATTTTAAATGGGCGTGCACATAAGCACACAAATTCCACTTCTGCCATGTAAGTCGGGGGATTTTAAAAGGGGCATGCCCTGACGCCCTTCCCAGTTTACAAGGCCATCCACCAGTTCGCCCAGTTAACAGCTTAAGTCCTCCAATCCCTCTGGTTTGAGAGCCTACACTCCCCCCTGCCAGTTACCCCAGGCCCTTTAAACCCCTCAGAAATAGCTCAGTGCTTTTATTTTATGACTTAAACGTCATCTTTTGCAGGAGTAGAGTTTGGCGGCAGGGGACCTTGGTGTGTGCCAGGGCACATGAATATTTACGCGTGCATCTCTTGGCCAGGCCCCGAAATGCCCACGCCCCGCCCAGACTATGTCCACACTCTGCTCCTTTTTGGAAATTTTTTAGATGTGCGCGCCACGACATTTACACTTGTATATAGGAGCTCTTTAAAATACGGTCAGCACAGACAAGCCCAACTGCTTCACGCATCACCTAATTGATGTGTGTGCCAGGCTTTTAAATTTCACTTTTTAATGTGTATTTAACTGCTAAATCCATGTCCTAACGGGTACTTTCCAAGTATTCCTCAATTTATTCTATTACATTCACAGTTCAACATAGAAAAGAAGTAATTGCTTTAATACTCTGCAGAACTGGAGAAAATAACTGAGTCTGGTGTAAATCATTATAATATTAAACAAAAGATAAAATGAAATCTGTTGTTTCAGAGAGATCTTCCCCTTATTAAAGATTTATCATCTTGATACTCAAAGAATGTGCCTATTAAATAGAACTTGTATAATTCAGTCTTCACATAAAAAAGGTAATTATCAAAAGCATTCACACCTGTAAAACTGGGTTTTTGAAATTTGCTACTTTTATGCATATAATTTCTTTGAAAATTCCTGCCATAGGTTAAATGGGCTTCTGAAAATTGTTACAATATATGTGTAATGTTTGACCGACCGCGGGATGACCCTGCAACTGGTCGCACCCATCCTCAGATGCCTTAGCTTCCCACGCCTCTTTCAGGGTCTCCCTTAAGTGCCCACGCACAGTTCATGGTGAATGACATAAACCCCACGGAGGAAAACCAGGTGAGGTGCCGGGATGATGTCAGTGCAGGCTGGGAATTTAAATCCCAGCCGTGCTCCTAGCCAGTGCCTCAGCAGCAGGTCCTCCTGCCTTGCAGTACGTTTTGCTAGTTCCTGTGCTTTGTCTCGCAATTCCTGTGCCTTGTCTTGTTGTCCCAGTGCCTGATTCGTGTTTCTGCTACCTTTTCTTGCCTGGTTTGTGCCCTTGCTTTGCCCTCCTTGCCTTATCCTTCCCTTCTGCCTTGCCCTCGGGGTCCTATCTTGCCTTATCTTAACCATTCAGCTATCTTACCCCTCATTGTCTCGTCTCTGTCCATCTTGTCTGTCTTGGCTCGATTTTCCGATTCTGACCTCTGCCTTGGATTCTGACGTCTCTCTTGGATTGCCGCCTGCCCTGTTCCTTGGCCGGGACCCAGATACCGTTTGCTCGCTGCCTGCCCTGACACTTGGCCTGGACCTGGATATTGTGTGCTCGCTGCCTCTCCTGACCATTGCCCATACCAGGACTCTCTCTGACCAGCCTTTAAGGGATACTCGCCTAAGCCCTGCCAACCCCCGGAACCCAAAGGCTCAACCCCGGTTAATGGGACTGGTACAGGTGAAGCTCCAGTTCCAATCCCAGTAAGGACGTGTCTGCCAGCCGTCGGCATAGGTCGCAGCCTACGGGCTCACCTCCATGACAGTCTGTTACTTTTGGTGCATAGAACATATTGCCAGATGATGTGGTTAGTGCAGTTAGTGTAGCTGGGTTCAAGAAAGGTTTGGATAAGTTCTTGGAGGAGAAGTCCATTAATGGCTATTAATCAAATTTACTTAGGGAATAGCCACTGCTATTAATTGCATCAGTAGCATGGGATCTTCTTAGTGTTTGGGTACTTGCCAGGTTCTTGTGGCCTGGTTTGGCCTCTGTTGGAAACAGGATGCTGGGCTTGATGGACCCTTGGTCTGACCCAGCATGGCAATTTCTTATGTTCTTATGTTCTTAACATGCAGCTTCTTTGAAAATTCACCCCTCAGGGCATATTATTGTTCCCAGCAGTGATTTACATATATTGTTTCTTTCCTATTCCTGATTCTGCTACTGTCCTTAGCATATTTGTATTGTTGTCAGTTCAAACAAATAAAGCAAGTCGTACCAGAATCATTAAAAAAAAAGATTTAGGATAACAGAATTGTTGAATGGAACTTCAATTTACACTGCCTTCCAGTCCCATGGCTGTCTCGAACTGCTGAAAGACTTTAGTCAGAACTCTTGACATATTTGCGAATATTAACCCTAAGGGTCAGCGTTTTGGGGTTAATGTATCACAGGTGTATAATTTTTCCATTTATTTTTCTTTACACTTTACCTGAGCAGAACAGTCCATTGATATAGATGGTGAAATAATATCCATTTAAAGTAATTATAGTGCCCCATGGTGCAGGTATAGAAAGGACAATTACAAAACTGGAAGCAACTAAAGGCATTTCAGGCATTAGGGAGCACAGACATTTTTACTGAATGAAAACCAAAGTCCTCAGTCTGTGAACTTCTTCTTTGTTCTTAATCTTTTATCCTCAGGATATATTTTACTGTATAAAAACAGCTGAAGATTACATTTTGTCACTGTTTTATAACCTACACCGGGGTATTTCGTTTTAACTGAATTTACAAGATGTGGTTTAAACTGTTACAGAATCTCATTTTCTGATTGACAGAGATCACGGACATTGACTACCAGCACATGTCACTCATCCCTAGCAATATGTCTGACGATTTGACAACTCCTTTACAAAAGCAGTCCTTCTTCTTTGATAAAAGAAGTTACCATTTTTTTCCCACATTCTCCTCTAAAAGTTTCCTAGGCTCTGGTGCACCTAAATGTGAGATTAAAATATTTTTGCATTTTCTCTATCATATTTTTCTCTTGAGATCTTTGTAATATAATTTATGTTGCCTTCATTAAAAAAGGGTTTTTAGGATTGGCCTGTTGACCCAATGTCTGTACTGTAGTGTGCATCACCATGTAGGGTACCTGGGTTTGATTCCTGGATTAGGCCATGCCTTCACTGGGCTGGTCAAGGCTGCGGATGCCGCAGAAGTAGCATCCTTAGCCCATTTGGGGGGGGGGGGGGTTCCAGTCATTCCCAGTCATTCCCAATCATTGCACAATGGCAGCACCTCGTGACCACATTGAGGGACCATAAATTACAGGATTCCACAAGGAACCCTGCTGCATGGCCCCCCAGATGAGATCTGTCACTACAGTGATGTTGCTCTATGACTTTGGAAGGGATATAAAATAGGGGGGAAAAAACCCCTTGGGTAATTGCAGGGAGAGGAAAGGGATAGGGATTGAGTTGTGGGAGGGTTAGCAGAAGAAGCTCTTGATGGCTTGGAGGTGGGCCGGGGTAGATACTTAGAGCTGAAGGGGGGAGAAGGAATCATGGGTGAATATAGAATGAAAGGAGTCGGTGCTACAGAATTATGTTCTTCATTTTTGGCAAACATTATAAGTAATTAACACAGAAACATAAGATAGTATTGATGGCAGAAAAAGACCAAATGATCCATCCAGTCTGCTCAGGAAGCTTCTTGTGATAGTAACTGCCGCTCTGTGCAGGTTACCCCATAGTTCTGTTAAGGGTAGTAACTGCCGCTCTGTGCAGGTTACCTCCAAGCCTTATATTAAAGGTAGTATTGTTAACAATCAAATCCAAGCAACTGTCAAATCCACACCAAATTTACTGCTAGCAACATTTTTACAGAGTGAGCAGCCTTCCTGATAATTCATGCAATGCTGCTGCTTGAACCTGCTTTTCTTTTGGACTTGGCCACAGAAGCAGTCCTGGGCTTTTTCCAAAATGTCTGCATATCACTACCCTAGACCATAAAAGTCAGGGCCCAGCTTTGGTTGTCGTCTGAATCCAATTCCCCTTTCCCCACCCCTGCCATTGAAGTAGCGAGCGATGCTGCAGTTTCGTCAAAATCATGTATGCTAATTGGTTAGGGGTAGTATTCCCCATGTGCCAAAATCATGTATGCTAATTAGGTAAAGATAGTAATCCCCATGCCTGCAGTTAGAGGTAGCAGCTGCCGCTCCATGCTGGCTACCCCCCACATGCATCCTTTCTTAATTTCTAACTTTGGCCTTTAGGGATCCACAGTGTTTATCCCATGCCTTTTTGAATTTGTTTTCTGCTTTTGTCTTTACCTCTTCTTCCAGAAGGGCCTTCCAGGCATCCACCAGCCTCTCAGTCAGGGTGATCCAGTACCGAGCGGTAGGAAGAGCTGCGTTAGTGCCTACGGCACCCGCGGTTACCGCCCGCACAGTGCAGCTCACCTACCGCTCGATCCTGAAGCCTAATTATATGTAAATGTAAGCCGCGTCCGAAAAGCCTTAGTCCCGCGCAACCCAGGATACTGGATAGAGCGCCTATACAGGATCCTGGGTGCGCGGGCCTAAGGCTTCACGCCACGCTGGTATCTGTCATTTCAAATGTCATTTGAAATGACAGATACCAGGAAGTCTGGTCCGATCGGGTGCAAAAGTAAGTTGCTTCGCCGCTGTCAGTGTCCCCCTCCTCTCGGAGCAGGGAGCGAAAAGCAGCCTTGCTCCGGGAGGGGGGGGGGGGGGGACACTGACGGCGGCGAAGCAACGCAGAAGCAACGGCGAAACGACTTTTCAGTGTGTCCCCCCCTCTCGGAGCAGGGCGCGAAAAGCAGCCTTGCTCCGGGAGGGGGGGGACACTGACGGCGGCGAAGCAACGCAGAAGCAACGGCGAAACGACTTTTCAGTGTCCCCCCCCCTCTCGGAGCAGGGCGCGAAAAGCAGCCTTGCTCCGGGAGGGGGGGACGACACTGACAGCGGCGAAGCTTTCCCCCAGCCCGGACACCGGCAAAACTTGCTGTTTTGCAGCCATGAGCCACGAGCAGGAACGCGAAGATCTGGCTCCGATAGCTCCTCCCGACAAGATGGCCGCCTGCACGGGGAAAGAGTACAATTGGCCGCTCAAGACGTGATGTCGTGATGTCACGTCTTCAGCGGCCAATTGTACTCTTTCCCCGTGCAGGCGGCCATCTTGTCGGGAGGAGCTATCGGAGCCAGATCTTCGCGTTCCTGCTCGTGGCTCATGGCTGCAAAACAGCAAGTTTTGCCGGTGTCTGGGCTGGGGGAAAGCTTCGCCGCTGTCAGTGTCCCCCCCCCCCTCCCGGAGCAAGGCTGCTTTTCGCGCCCTGCTCCGAGAGGGAGGGGGGACACTGAAAAGTCGTTTCGCCGTTGCTTCTGCGTTGCTTCGCCGCCGTCAGTGTCCCCCCCCCCTCCCGGAGCAAGGCGGCTTTTCGCTCCCTGCTCCGAGAGGAGGGGGGACACTGAAAACTCGCTTTGCCGTTGCAGTCTCCGTGGCAGCCCCAGTCCGGACATCGGAGGGGGGCTGCAACGTTTTTTTCGCTTTTTTTTTTTTTTTTTTGGCTTCTGGAGGAGGGGAGAGGACTGGGGCTGCCACGGAGACCGGCACCCATGATCGCGGCCGGGGCAGGTGAGCGGGGGCTGGGGGAAAGCTTGCCACCTACCCTTACCCATGCCTCTACCGCCTGGGTCAGGGTAGGCGGTAAATTTGCAGGTTAAACGCGCGACAAAACGGCAGGGAAAGGTAGCGTTAGTCGGGGCGCGGGTTACGGGATGCTAGGGGAATAGCTAATTGGCTCGTTTGCATGCAATATCGCGCTAATTCGCTCGTTTGCATGCAATATGCATGCCGCGGGCGGAAGGGGTTACCCGGGGAATTTAGGACGCGGTAGGAGTAGGTTAAAGGGGATTCGGGATCGCAGGAAGGGCTAACGCGGCCGAAACGTGAGTTAGAAGCGGCTTAGGAGCAGGGTAAACACGGCCGCACTTTACAGGATAGGCCTATATGGTAGATGCCTTATTTAGCTTCCCTTACTTATGTAGCCCACCTCTAAGGTATTTGCATTTTCCTTGTACCAAGGGAGGGGAAACCACCATGGAAGAAATTCAGTTTTATTGCACCTGCGAGTTCGACATTCCAGAAACCCCAATACCATACCCAGGAACCACTTATGAACCCCTGACCAGCCAGACTCCTCCCTTCCTTCCTCTGGGACCCAACACAAAAATCATACCAAGTAATAGTTCAGAGATTTACTGGCAAAGGATTGTGAAATGGAAAATTGTCATTGAGAAAACAGGTAACAACAACATGAAAAGACATTGATTAGAAAAACCAACAGTGCCACAAGATTCAAGGGATGTCAAGTTGCATTAACCTCAACAACATTTAATCAGAAAATATCTCAGCATTAACAGTCAAATTGAGTGTTTCAGTTCAGAGTACCCCAAAATGTAAGCTGTCGTCTCTGGGTGTACAAAGAAAAAAATAAAAACACTGATGGGGGTCCTTCCTGGTTTACCTTTAAGCTAGACAAGCTACCAAATAATGGGGCATGCACCCCAGGGCTGTTAGGATCCTGCCTGCAGCTGGACCCGCAAGCAGTCCCTTACCTAGTAGGCCGTTGTCGACATGTTCCTTGTGTGGCCCGGAGGCCGCCGCCGGCACAGCCTCTCCTCGGCTCCTTGCAGCGGGCAGAGCCGCCGCCGCTGAGTCTCCCGCGGCAGGGAGCCGCTGCTGGCCTGCTTTCCTCTTGCAGCAGGACGCCGCTGACGTCAGGCCTCATTTTGCGGCCTAGTTCCGCTCCTGCCTGCTCCTCCACACAGCCTGGACACCGCTGTCCTCAGTCCTGCTCCCAGGCCCTCTAGGCACGCGACCGCACCTCTTCTCAGCATTTAAAGGGCCAGCGGTGGGAAAAGCCCCGCGGCCCTCAGCAGTGATGTCATCACTCTTCGCCTGCTTCAGCCCTATAAAAGGGCCCTGCTTCAGTTCTTCAGGGCCTTAGGATCCGGTCTTCATAGCATCTGTGGTTTTCTTCCTGATCCAGTTCCTCCGTGGTCGTCCTGTGCCTTGATGGATTTTAATTCCATGTTCTTCGTGTTTCTGAACTTCGTCATCTTGATGTTCCCAGTCTCATCCCTTGTGGGAGCTCCCTTGTTGCTTGTTCCATGTTCCTGATGTTCCAGATGTCCAGTTCTCCAGATGTCCTGGCGTCCCGTGTCCAGATGTTCCGTGTTCAGATGTCTTGATGTTCTGTGTCCTGACTCTGTGTTCTGTGTCCGCGTTCCTGATGTCCGATGTTCCTGTCCTGACTCCATCTGTCTCATCTTCAGCTTTTCGTCTGTTCACCCTTCCTGGCGTGCCACTGTCGTGGTCTGTGACCAGCCCATGGGGGGCTGTGTAGGGCGCCTCATGGTACAAGGCCTTCTTCTCGTCTGCAGCGCAAGCTTCTGGAAGACTTCTGTTTTTAATGCCTTGCTTCTGAGAATCCTGAGTCTTGAATCTTGTCCCGGTCTCCGGAGTTCCTTGTGCCTGCTTCTGTCCATGCCCAAGACTCTGCCAGAACCTGCTCCACTCCAGTGTGGTTCCCGACCAGCCACAGGCGGCTGTGTAGGGCACGCCCTGTGGCAGGCCTCTACCGAATCTTCGTCATGTTCCAGTCTCAAGTTCCACTTCTTTGCCTGGAGACTGCTTCACGTTCAGCATGGTCCGCGACCAGCCATGGGCAGCTGTGTAGGGCGCGCTGCGATGCAGTTCCCACCCAGTACTTTCACCTGAGTCCTGAATCCTTGCCTGAGACCTTCAAGTAACCTGAATCCTTGTCTGAGTCTTCCAAGCAACATGAATACTTGTCTGAGTCCTCTGAGTATCCTGAGTCCTTGTCTGAGTCCTCCGAATCTTCTGAGTATCCAAGATTTCGCCTGATTTCTCCGAGTATCCTTAGTCTTTATCTTAGTCTTCTTGTTCCTGCCCTCAGCCTCTGTCTGGCCTCACGCACTCACAGTTCCCAAGCGGCGGGTCCGGAAGGGCTATCGAGTGGCCGGAGGGCTACTCTCGAGACCAGCATTGCGTTGCTGGGTCTCATTGGTACTTGTAGGTCCAGAGGAGGGCTGAGCCTGCCTTGTTCCCATTCCGGATATTCCTCGCCTTGTCTTCAGTCTAGCTTGCTCCTGCTCTGCCCATGCTCGTACCTACTCACCTCTCGCGGTGTCTTGGGGCTCCTCCCTGAGCCGTGCTGTGATCCAAGAGATCATAACCCCGTTGAGATAGGACCGCGCCTCCACGCTCCTAACAAGGGCTGCCTTTCTCCTGTGATATGGTTACACTCCTGCTCCTCTATCTGTGGGCTGCTAGTTGTTCCCAGTCAAGCAAAACTGCCTGAAAGTTGTCAGAAAGGCAACTGTGAAAGTTTCAGTAGTAATCTATGGAGGTATTTTCCTGAATTGTGCTTCCAGCTCTACAGGGCGAATGATAGCAATTTCCTTCTGCCTCTAAATTCACTTTTCTTAATATTAAGTGATGGAAAGCTGCCTGGCTTCAGCTCTCACATCCCAGTCTATGCTGCTGTAGCTTCAAGCCTCTGACGCTGCTCTTCTCTAGATCTCTGGAACACAGATGAACTGCTCCTGTTTTACTTTTCCCCACAGCTGAGAGAGATGCAGGGACAAGCCTCTCTGCTCCCAAGGAATATTCAAAACAACAAAGAGCCAACACTACTTTCTTCCTAGTGCATGGTTGGCTGGGGGGGACAGTTGACCCCCCCCCCCCCAGCTGACTTTTTTTCATAAGCTGAGGTCACAGCTCAGTCTCACTGCTTGTTAACCCTTCAGTGGTAAGTTCTGCAGAGCAGCCTCCAGAGCAAAACATGCAGTTTTAACCAACAGCAATTCCTGCAGTCCTTTTCTTTTTTTAATGCCAGGAGCAGTTAGAGGCTGAGCACCCCAAACTAAGTTTACTGAAATACCAGTTGCCGAGCCCTAGTGGGCTGCTGGTCAGTTTATTTTCCTGGTATAGCATAAGCTCAGGGGAGCAGAGACGCAACCTTTTTGAAATCTTATTTTCTATGTTAAACTGCCAATATAATGAGATAAGGGAAGGAATAGAAAAGGAAGAAGAGGAAGCTGGAGGGATGTAAGACAGAAGGGGTAGGTAAGAGGTTTGGGAAAGGGTAACATAGTAAATGATGGCAAAAGATGCAGATAGATAACACAACATGAAAGAAAGTTACTGGAATCCATCTTGGTGCCTAAATTTTGAAGGTGCTCCTCAATCTGGATTAGATTGCCAACTCTAATTTATATTAAATTGTGTTCCAGATTGTGCATTGACATCTTACATTTAAAGTAGTTACAATAAAGGTTTTACTGCAATTCATTTTTATGTCTCCACTGAATATCATGTCATGTAAAATGTATGTAAAGACTCATAGGTCTTTATTATATAAATTGTCCCCAGCTCCTTTCTTAGGCTAGGAATGTTTATTTATTTGCAGACCTGCCAGACTATCCCTGTAGGCGCCTCCACTGAGTCTCCTCTGGATTAGTTGGCTGTGCATTATGAAAACTGCTGTGCACGTGGAGCAGTGTGGCTTTTCAGTAGGTTTATGGAGTTGAGTTGTAGCTTTGATTTCTCCTACACTTTTAGCCCCCACAGCCTAAAGGAATTTTGGAGATACAGATAGAGGAGCAGACATATTGTTGGATGCCCATTGTTAGGCTCCACAGCCTGTTCCAGAAAAAGAAACTCTACCCTTGCCAGTATCTGCACAAATCTGGAAGGAATTGTCTGGGAGGGTAAAGAGAAAAATTGAGAGAACAGGGGTTCTGTGGAGGAGTAGATGGGTGTCATTTTTTTAAAATATAGATTTCTGGAGGGAGCTGGGCTTTATTTGACCGGCATGGGACAGAGACTGAATGCATCATGTTTGTGTGTGTGTGTGTAGGGGGGGGGGGGGGTGGGCCGCACAGTAATTGTTCGCACAGGGCAGCAACATGTAAATATGCTTTCATATGTGTAAATGGGCTTTTTGAAAATTTCTCTGGGGGTTGTATGTGTAAAGGAATGTGCAGAAGCAATATTTATTTATTTATTTTTAAACTCTTCTATACCGTCGTTAAGTTAGATAACCATCACAACGGTTTACAGCAAGGCACGATAATGAAAATATGAGTGGTATAGATTATAAATGAATCATGTGCCATCATAGTATGGTAACAATTTAATACAATAAACTATGGGGCGGATTTTCAGAGCCCTGCTCGCCTAAATCCGCCCAAAACCGGGCGGATTTAGGCGAGCAGGGCCCTGCGCGCCGGTGAGCCTATTTTACATAGGCCTACCGGTGCGCGCAGAGCCCCGGGACTCGCGTAAGTCCCGGGGTTCTCCGAGGGGGGCGTGTCGGGGCATGTCGGGGGCGGGCCCGGTCGTCGCGGCGTTTAGGGGGCGTGTCGGCAGCGTTTTGGGGTGGGTACGGGGGCGTGGCTACGGCCCGGGGCGGTCCGGGGGCGTGGCCGCGCCCTCCGTACCCGCCCCCAGGTCGCGTCCCGGCGCGCAAGAGGCCCGCTGGCGCGCGGGGATTTACTTCTCCCTTCGGGAGGCGTAAATCCCCGGAGAAAGGTAAGGGGGGGGTGTAGACAGGGCCGGGCGGGTGGGTTAGGTAGAGGAAGGGAGGGGAAGGTGAGGGGAGGGCGTTAGAGGAGCGGCCTTGGAGGGAACGGGGGTAGGCTGCGCGGCTCGGCGCACGCCGGCTATACAGAATTCATAGCCTTGCGCGCGCCGATCCAGGATTTTAGTGGATACGCGCGGCTCCGCGCGTATCTACTAAAATCCAGCGTACTTTTGCTTGCGCCTGATGCGCCAGCAAAAGTACGCCTATTCGCGTTTTTTGAAAATCAACCCCTATGTGTGTAAGTTAAGCTTGCATGTTAGGAACATATTAGGCGGTTAGCACCTTTCCCCCATATTGCAGAGTCATTTCCAGGGCAGCATTTGGGGGTGGGGAAATCATGTACGTGTGTTGTTTCGATTTTCGCTTATGCCGCACAAAGATATGCATAGTCCTGCTAATTTTCAGAACAGAAATAAGGCATACATCCACTTTTGAAATTTGGGCTGAAGTCCATGTGTACCTTGTACATGTGAACTTTGGCCCTAAGTATTCGTATTCGTTGGGGGGCAGATATGTTGCATTTGGCAAGGGGGGCCCCCGATACGTTCATGCATTCATTCTTATTTGTTTCCTGGCTAAAATTGAATTAATTACAACCCCCCACCCTCCTGACCCCACAAGACTTACCAAAACTCCCTGGTGGTCCAGCGGCGGGTCTGGGAGCTATCTCCTGCACTCACACCATTGGCTGCCGGTATTCAAAATGGTGCCGATAGCTTTTGACCTTACTATGTCACAGGGGCTACCGGTGCCATTGGTCGGCCCCTGTGACATAGTAAGGGCAAAGGCTATCGGCGCCATTTTGAATACTGGCAGCCAACGGCCCGAGTGCAGGAGGTCCCCACAAGACTTGCCAAAAGTCCCTGGTGGTCCAGCAGGGGTCCGGGAGCGACCTCCTGCACTTGGACCATTGGCTGCCAGTATTCAAAATGGCACCGATAGCCTTTGCCCTTACTATGTCACAGGGGCCGACCAATGGCACTGGTAGCCCCTGTGACATAGTAAGGTCAAAAGCTATCGGCACCATTTTGAATACCGGCAGCTGACGGCGTGAGTGCAGGAGATGGCTCCCAGACCCCGCGCTGGACTACCAGGGAGTTCTGGTAAGTCTTGGGGGGTCAGGAGGATGGGAGGTTGTAGTTAATTCAATTTTAGCCGGGAAACAAATAAGAATGAACGCATGAATGTATCGGGGGCCCCCCTTGCTGAATGCAACGTATCTGCCCCTCGACGAATACGAATACCAAATGCAATGATTGCCATCCCTCTGCACATCCCTAGTATCTGAATTCAAGAAAGCATGGGATCTCTGAGGAAGTGATGGGAATTGTAAATGGATGGACAAACTAGATGGGCCATATGGTCTTTTTCTGCAATCATGTTTCTTCTACAGTATGTTTATATGAAACATTTCTTATAGATATGTATTTACTGACAGGAAAATGCTACTTCTTTTGTGACTATCTACTTGTCTAGCTAAACAGATTTTATCCTTTCATCCCATCCACTCCTCTTCCAGTCCCATAATCACCCAAACCTCATTCTGAAGCAATTCAAGTGAAGGAGCTCAGCAGTGAGCAGTATGTGAATTATAAAGATTAATAGGTACTATGAGTGATTTTGTTTTCTAGAAAGCTTGTATGTATTGTTGTTTTATGCTAGTTGAAATGCCTGTTTCAACTAATATGAGATGACAATTGTCTTAAAACCTTCACTTTCTGTGCCTATTAACAAATTATAGAGTATCTAGAAACTTCATATTTATTGGTGTTTTATAAATGCCATTTAATTCATTTATTATAATAGAGAGGGAAAAGCAGTCACAGTGTATCCTAGTGTCACTGTTAAAGCAGACACCTGTGAAAATTCAGGAACAATGAGAAGAGGGTGGAGAAGGAAGTGCTACCAATGGGAAAATTATCTATTATCAGCTTGTTATCTTACTTATGGCAGAACAGTGCCATTCAGTGTAATTAGTATCCTCTGCAGGTTTAAAATTGGGTTTCCTTTACTTCAGATCTTTTGTCTTATTTTTAGAAGATATATTAATGCCAATGAAAATAGCTATTTTATGGGCCTGTAATCTACAGTTTCTGCATATTTTCTTCATATATTTTGTGTGGCCAATTATCTTGAATAGCAGCACCTTTTATCTAATTGGTTTGGTAGGTTTCATTTGCATATATGAAGGGGCCTATTTACTAAGTGTGTTAATGCAGATTTTAATGCTCATTAACTGCCACATTTGGTGCGTAATATGCATTATCGATAATACTCGCTTAAGTGCTACAATTACATAAAAATCCCTTTAATATAAACAAAATAATCAATGAGCTATATCACATACAAAACAGTTCATTAATATTAAAATATCTTAATGCAAATTACATTAAACCCTGAGATTTATGTTATGCCTAAAAAAGTTAACTACACCTTAAGAAATAGCAGGTTTATTTTGGAATCAAATTCTTGAAAAAATCTTGGATTGTCTAGCAGCTAAGACAATCTATGACAGTTAATCTGTTGAGGAGAAAGGCACCTTAGTATCACTTTGGCCTTAGATTATTGAAAAAGCAAAGCCATTACCTTGATTGCAAATGGAAGAAGGTTGGATTTATGGAGAATCTTGGAAAATTTAAAGAGCATTTGATTTTTTAGATTATCTATTAGACAAGCTAAATAGAAATAAATTACCACTCAATTGGAGCTGGCAGATAGTAGACAAGATGGCTGGCTCAAATAGTAAGGGATCTTTCACGTCCTTGGCTACATCCCAAGGCTCCAAGGCCAACTGATTTGATTGCAGCAGATTTCTATAGTTTTTTTCTCAGGTAAATCTCTGTTATTCATACATCTTTTTCTGACAATTAGTTGTTCATTCTGTTTGTCCTGTTTCTTTAGAACCAGATCCTTCTGTTTCAAAATGTATAGTTGAGGTAAGGGAGATGTCTAAATTCTCAGGTTTTTAAAATATGTACCTAATTTTGAAATAGAAAAAGTGTTGAAGAACATTAAATCTACTCACTGTATGTTGAACCCTTTCCCAGCTAATTTAGTGAAACTGGCAAGTGATGCTGTTTACCTTGGTTGACTCAGATTGTGAACTCTTCTTTAGAACAAGGTTATGTTCCCCATATACTGAAGTAAATAGTGGTGAGACTGGTTCTGAAAAAGTCTGGATTAGTTCTAAACTCTTTATCGGCCTGTCTTCAAGCTCCCTTATCTGGGAAAATTATTGGAGAAGTTGACCTATAAGAATTACTGGACTTTTTTTTCAAAACAGGAGAGATTTTTCATCCTTTCCAGTCCGGGTTTTGTAAGAGACATGGCACAGACACTGTTCTCCTGTCCCTTGTAAATGCCATGTGTTTGGCTGCCGACAAGGGTCATTGCACTTTTAATGCTCCTGGACTTGTCCGCAGGTTTTGATACTGTTGATCATGATATGCTTTCTGCATCGCATGTCAGAGCTAGGGGTCATTAGTGTAGCCTGGAATTGGCTTTGCTCCTTTTTGTCTGCTAGGATGCAGTCTGTAGTATGGAGTAGAGATGTGTATCATGTGATCAATCGTCTTAACGATCGATTTCGGCTGGGGGGGGAAGGGAATTGGATCGTCGCGGTTTTGTGTTTTTAAATATCGTGTAAATCGTAAATCGGGGGAGGGTGGGAAAACCGGCACACTAAAACATCCCTAAAACCCACCCCGACCCTTTCAAATAAATCCCCCACCCTCCCGAATCCCCCCAAAATGTCTTAAATTACCTGGGGTCCAGTGGGGGGGTCCCGTTGTGATCTTCCACTCTCGGGCGTCGGGCGCGTTGATAGAAAATGGCGCCGGCGCTACCTTTGCCCTGTCATATGACAGTATTCAACAATATATAGTGACATATAAATATATTTCTCAATCTTTATTAATAACAAAAGATATTAAAAACTTCCAAACAATTTTGTTCTAAATATACCCCGGATCACCACATTTAAAAATACACCAATACCATATTCTTTCACATACCATCCATTCAACGCATTCACACAACAACCTATACAAAAAGTTTTTTACAAACAATTCCTCAAAATTCACATTAGATACACAACAACTGGTTCATATATCTTTTATAAGCAGAAAGAGTCCAATTTCACCAAATTTTCTTCTTCGTTCCCAAAAACGTCAAACACTTCAATATATCTTTATCCTCTCTCTTTATCCTCTCATATGCATCTCATATGCATCCTCTCATTTGCATCCTGTCATATGACAGGGCAAAGGTAGCGCCAGCGCCATTTTGGTTCCTGTTCCCCGACGTCACGAGCGTAGGAGATCGCTCCCGGACCCCCACTGGACCCCCAGGGACTTTTGGCCAGCTTGGGGGGGCCTCCTGACCCCCACAAGACTTGCCAAAAGTCCAGTGGGGGTCCGGGAACAACCTCCTGCACTCGAATCGTGTTGCCATACGGCCGGCGCCATTTTGCTGTACGGCAATATGGCCGACGCCCGAGAGTGGAAGATCACAACGGGACCCCCCCACTGGACCCCAGGTAATTTAAGACATTTTGGGGGGGTTTGGGAGGGTGGGGGATTTATTTTAAAGGGTCGGGGTGGGTTTTAGGGATGTTTTAGTGTGCCGGTTTTCCCGCCCTCCCCCTTCCCCTCCCCCTTCCCCCGATTTACGATTTTTGACGATAAATCGGGGGAATTCCTATTAAATATCGCCTCTAATGATTTTTGACGATTTAAAATATATCGGACGATATTTTAAATCGTCAAAAAACGATTCACATCCCTAGTATGGAGTGTAACACAGTTTGTCCCATTAGACTGGATTGTGGAGTACTACAGCATCTGTACTTCCTCTCTTCTTTTTAATGCTTTTCTTAGCCCCGTAATTTTTATTATTGAAGCAATCATATTATCAGCATAAGATGTTATGCTTATGCCGATAATATTCAGTTATGTATATCAGTTGGCCTGGATCAGGCTGGTGTGGTTGACAATTAAAGTCATTGTTTGGAAACTATTCCTAAATGGCTTGCAGTCCATAAACTTAAATTAAACTCTGAAAACTGTTAATTGCTATGGTTAAGCAGAAGAGGGAGAGAGCTGTTAACTCTTCTTTTAAGGGTATTTCTTTGAAAGTTGCTTGGATGGTTGAATCTAATTCTCCTGCATTTGGAATTATCCATGGAGCACCAGATTTCTTTTGTACTTCATGAAGCTTTTTTCAAGCTTATGCCTTATTCGGCGATTATGTCTTTTGTTACCTAAAAATGATCTTGCTATGGTTTTTCATTTCCTGGTTACTACAAGGATTGATTATAGTAATAGTCTATATCTGAGATTGCCAAAACAAGACATAAGACATTTATAATTAGTACAAAATACTGGGGCTTGGCTACTTTTGGAGAAAAGGGAAATGATCATGTTACTCCTTTGCTGCAGGCACTTCATTGGTTGTTGATTGAACACAGGATCAAAATGAAAATTTTATGTTTAGTATTTCAATCTCTGTATCAGACCAGTTCAAAATATATGCAAGAACATTTTGGGGCAGATTTTAAAAGCCCTGCACACGTAAATCCAGCTGGATTTACTCGTGCAGGGGGGTTACGTGCGCCGAGCCTATTTTGCATAGGCCCGGTGACGCTCGCAAGCCCTGGGACGCGCATATGTCCCGGGGCTTGAAAAAAGGGGCAGGGCGTGGGCGGTCCAAGGTGGGGTGGAGGCGTGGCCAGAGGCCTCCGTAGGGCCTCTAGGCTGGGGGATCACGCGCCGGCACTTGGCCAGCGTGCACAACCTACGCCTGCCCAGAGGCAGGCACAACTTTTTATTATTTTTTTTTAATTCTTTATTTATGAGTTTTTAATATACAAACATAAAATTGCATAATTGAAATATCAATAAATGGATAACAGACCAACATATCTAGTACATATTTAAGGAAATATAAAGAAAAAGAGAAAAAAAATAAACTGTTAACCCATCCATTTTTTTTATCAATCAAATGGAGGGACTTTAGTTCTAATGTGGGAGAAAAATCAGGAAACATATTATAAAACAAATTAGCATATCCTGAACCTTCTTTACCTTTCTTAACTGGCTGCTGGGGTAGAGGTAGATTGTCTCATCTGATTTAGAAACACCTTTAATTGGTCAGGAACAAAAAAAATAAATACATCATCCTGTCTTTTAACAATACATTTGCAAGGAAAATGTAATTGAAATGAAAATCCTAATGATTTTACTTCCTGACGATAAGCCAAAAAGGCTTTACGCCTTGTTTGTGTGGAAAAAGCTAAATCTGGAAAAACCTTTATGGGTTTTTGTAGATAGGAAATCGGAAATTTATTAAAGTATCTTTTCATGACTATATTAACGTCAGCTGTAGAATAAAAAGATACTAACAATGTACCCCAGCTTATTACATTATTTGAGGAGTCCTCTAAGAAATTTGAGAGATCTCCCTGGAATATCTCTGTACCTGGTAGATCTCTTCTTACAGGAAGAAAAAAGCAATTATTTATTACAGGAATTTGTTCCAGGGAAAAACCAAATTGCTCTACCAAAATTCTTTTCAAAGTGATTAGGAGCTCCTCCCCAACAACTCTTGGAAAATTCAAGAATCTTAAATTAAGTTTCTTTGAGGAATTTTCCAACATTTCTATACGCCTACTCATGGCTTCCCTATCTTTTACCACTGCAGTATTAAAATCGAGAAATTTCTTTTCTTGGTTTTCCAGATGTTTAAGTCTATCATTAGTTTCTTTGAACTGTGATTGAATTTTTTGAGAGTCCTGTTCATGCTTATTATATACCCTGTCAATTTTCCTTTCCAATGTTTTAATATTTATAGACATGGCTGCCATCATTTCCCACAGCGATTCCAGAGTTACCAAAGCAGGGCGAGTCATGTTTTCTGCTGATTGAGTACCTGGTATTAGATTTTCTCCTCCAATGACTGGAGTTACCACTGGGGGAGCTTCACTTCCCCCTGTAATCACAGGCGAGACTTGTAAAGCTCTCTCCCCATCTTCATCAGCATTCCCACTTCCAGATGGTGCCAAAGTGGATTCTAAGGCCCTGTGTATTGGTGGTAGCCCTGTATGGGGCTAAGGGAAGCCTCCTCTGTAGACACAAGGAGTCCTCCCTGACTCCTTGGTACACCAAAGTCTTCGGTATCCCTTGCATTTGGTATGGGAGAGAGCATATAGTTGGTGATTTCTTGTTGAATTGCAGGTAGAGTCGCTAGTGTAGGAAACACTCTGACTCTACCCTTTTGTTTTGGAGGCATTTTTATAGAAGTAATCAAATCCCAACTAGTCTCTACTTATGCCAATATCAAACTAGAACTGATAACCCAGAGAGAGGAGTATTCAAAAAGAGAGGGTCTTACTTACTCCGGTGGCTCCGGCGAATCCGGCGAAGCCTGACAAAGCCGCTGACTGCGCACGCCCCTTGAGCGCGTGCAGCTTCAGCGCGCGCCGGCTCTGCTGCGCGCCGCAGCAGGGCAGATTTTATAGTCACTTCCAGGTCCGCCCCTCTCTGACGTCAGGGCGAGCTCTCCGGTTCAGCTGGTCGACAGCCAGGCCCTCTGTACGGCCAGCGAAGATGGTGGGTACAAACCGCTGCCTTCTCAATCCTCCTCTCTCTCTCCCTCGAGAGACGAAAGCAGCAGGGCAGATTTTATAGTCACTTCTGGGTCCGCCCCTCTCTGACGTCAGGGCGAGCTCTCCGGTTCAGCTGGTCGACAGCTAGGCCCTCTGTACGGCCAGCGAAGATGGTGGGTACAAACCGCTGCCTTCTCAATCCTTCTCTCTCTCTCCCTCGCGGCACAACTTTAAAACCAAAGGTCAGGGGGGGTTTTTAGGTAGGGCTTGGGGGCAGGTTAAGTAGAGGAAGGGAGGAGAAGGTGCGAAGGGAACAGGGCAAGCAATCGGGGCTCCCCTAGGGCTCGGTGGATGCAAGGTGCACAAGTGTGCACCCCCTTGTGCGCGCCAACCCTGGATTTTATAACATGCAGGAACGGACCTCTGACGGGTCAGTTCCTCTGACAAGATGGTTGAGACATCTGGTCCCGTCTGAAAAGATATATGGCTCTTGCTAAATTAACTTCTACATGCCCCGGAGGAAGCTCATCCAGCGAAACACCGGCCTGTGTAGGGCAATGTTAATATTCGGTTGTTAAAGAGTCATCTCTGCTAATATGGATGGAGGACTATTTCCCTCCGAGGCCGCTCCGATTTCGGAGCGGCCTCGGAGGGAACAGGCAGCGCGCGCCGGGCTCGGCGCGTGCAGGTTGCACAAATGTGCACCCCCTTGCACGCGCCAACCCCGGATTTTATGAGGTACGCATGGCTACTCGCGTATCTTATAAAATCCAGCGTACTTTTGTTCGTGCGAGCGTACATTTATAAAATCTACCCCATAATCTAGCAGACATGTACCTGGACATCATCAAACAGCTACTAAACCAAATGGAGATAGTTATTAACATCGAGAAAACTGAATTCTTATATTTAGAATATAAAAATGTGACATCATCCAAAACCGAATAATGCTTAAAAATAATCAGAAAATAGAATTAACTGAAAAAGTACGAAACTTCGGTGTAATAATTGACACGGAACTTAGCCTCAAACAACACATATCACTAAAAGTCAAAGAAGGATACGCCAAACTTAAGGTTCTCAGGAAATTAAAACCTTTACTAACATTGACAAACTTCAGAACAGTCTTACAAGCACTAATATTTGCTAGCATCGACTACTGTAATGCCCTTCTCCTAGGATTACCATACACAACAATAAGACCACTCCAAATACTGCAAAACTGTGCCGCAAGAATACTTACTGGTAAACGAAAAAATGATCACATTACTGAAACTCTAGCAGAACTACACTGGCTACCCATCGAATACAGAGTTCAATACAAAACACTTTGCATTATACATAAATTAATTCACAACGAAAAAGCAGAATGGCTGAACACAGCACTACGTGTTCATGTCCCACATAGAAACTTCAGATCCGCTAACAAAACACTCCAAACCATCCCTTCAGTTAAAACAGCAAGACTGACCCAAGTAAGAGAATGGGCTCTATCCTTAGGCGGACCAATACTGTGGAACATCATGCCCTTAGAAATTAGACTACAGAGAGATTTCAAACCATTCAAAAAGAGTTTAAAAACCTGGCTTTTCAAGCAAGCCTTTTACAAAGAGAACGGAGAATAGTGGAATATGAAATCTGACAGCAGAACATCAGAACGCAGCACCTTTTATGCTCAAAAAGTGTGTTTTATTAAAGCAAAATATACATTCCGATAGAGTTATATATGCAATTAAAACTGAGAAAAAGGACAAGATTTTTATCAGTTTGCAAATAGTCTTTATTATGAAACTGTTACCGAACTTTAATGGCACTTACTATAGATAGTACTAACTTATACTTTTTACCAAAGATGTATATATGTGCCTCACTGTAAACCATTGTGATGGTATACAACTTAACGACGGTATAGAAAAGATTTTAAATAAATAAATAAATCTGCTGGTTGTTAGTTTCATGGAATGTCCCCCTTTTTTCATATTATTTGTAAGGGTAAATCACAGGTTTGTTTTTTTTTAACCTGTTCTACCTCACTCATTATATTTTATAACATCTATCATGTCCCCGCTCAGCTGTCTTTTTTCTAAGATGAACTGCAGTAATCTGCGTCAGTAGCGTATTGAGGGTCTCCGGCACCCAGGGAGCCAATTCATTTGTGTGCCTCTCTAGTGGCCCCCACCATTCTTCTTGTACTAATGCTTAGGGCACAGAAAATCAGTGGCATCTCTAGATAGAAGAATTTGTTTGGGGGGAGAGACAAAACAATATTTCCTCATATCACATCCACCTCCATAGCATGGCCCCCTGCTTTAAAATTAGCTATAAAAATAGTCTTAATAAGAAAGTCCAAAGGGTCTTCTGTGTGATTTTAAAAAGCTGGCTTGTTTCACACTTCTAGTAAAACTACTATTAAAATTATTTGATAGCTTCATTCAACTAATTCTACATGACTATGAGAGTGAAGTCTGGAATGTATACAGGAAGGAAAACAATGTCAGTGTAAATCCTGCACCTCCAGTTCCGTAACACACTGTGCATCCACAAAAATTCCCCCCCAACAATGGAGCTTGGATGTTTCCCTTATAGCTCATCATACAAAAAGATATTTTCAGATTCTGGTGTCATCTCACAGTAAAAGCAGCACAAACACCTTCAACTGTCAGACACACTGGGGTTGATTTTCAAAACCGCACGCAGTTTCCGGTGCGCACTCATGGACACACCAATTTTATAACATGTGCGCCAACGTGTGCATGTTATAAAATCCAATGTCTGCATGCACATGCACGCCAGATTTTAACATCCGTGTGCGCATGTGCGGGCAGACCGCGACTAATGCGCACGGGGGGAGAATTTTCAAATTACATGCGGCAACGCAAAAAACCTTTTTTCCAGTTCCCTCCCAGTCCAGTTCCTTTTTTCCAGTTCCCTCCCAGTCCAGTTCCCTCCCAGTCCGCTCCATCCAGCCCCTCCCCACTCAGGCCATGCCCCCCAGCCCACCCCTTTTTCCGACCCTGGCACTTCTGCGTGTAACAGGGGTTATGCTTGTGGCCGGGCCTGTTCTAAAATGTGCGCGGCGCACAAAGCCCGGACCAAGCATAAACCATGTTTTTTATGCATGTGGCCCTTTGAAAATTTACTTGATTGTGAACTAACACAAAATCCAGCAAAATAGACACTCTGAATCTATACAGCAAACCTATCATAACATAACAATAGTAACACCAAGGACTCAAACAACATTAACCCTACCTGTGAAAAAGCACAGGTAAATATTACACTGGGTCCCAGAATACCAATACACCACTACTGAGGAAACAAAACCCGATTGCTATAGATCCCTACACAGACACTACATGCTAGCAGAATCTCTCATCATGCACAGAGCAGAGACAGACTCTCACCAAATATAGAATAAAGGATCACAAATTAGACAAAAACTGAAATGGAAATCCCAAGAAGCCAGATTTTGTGTGTAACAATGGAAAAACAGAACCACCATTCCTCATAAAACAAATAAAATCAAGAAACATAAAGCATCAATTATAATAGTAAAACCATACTAATAAAAGAATATTTAAAACTACTGATAAATAGAATAATGTTTATTAATTAAAATCATATTCATTTTTTAAAAATTTCCCAAGCACCAATAAAATATTTCAAAACAGCAGACACATCAAATAACACCCAATAATTAAAACTAATAAGGATTTTAAAAAGCCCCTGCTGACCATACCTAGGAACTCCTGATTTCCTGCTATCTGAGATTGTCGAGGATTAGGAGGTTAGGGGAGTGCACAAACTTTATCCTCTCTCTCTCATACATACTCACATGTCCATTCTCTCTCACACATTCACTGTCACATACACACACACATACATGATCTTATACCCATCACAAACTCTCTCTCTCTCACAGACACACTCTGAGGCTATAAGACCATTACCCCCCCCCCCCCCACACACACACACACACAAGCTCTTACTCATCTGGATTCTCTCATACACACATACACTCTCACTCTCACTGGCTCCCTCACATACACACAAACACACACCCAGGCAAGCTCCCAGTCATTCTCTCTCACACACACACACAGAACCCAGGCAGGCTCACACACACACACTGACCAACAGGCAGGCACCAACTCATTCTCACATACACATACACACACACACACACACAGGCAGGCACCTATTCTCAACAGACAGACCCCAGGAAGACACACATTCATTCTCATACACATACACACCCTCAGGCAGGCACCCATGCATTCACACACATACACCCCCAGGCAGATTCCCATTCATACACATGCACACACTGAAGGCAGACACCCTACCTTTCTTTTGCCAGCAATCTCAGAGCCTCTCTCATTCCTCTGCTACTGCTATCACATACCACATACCTCCGTCTTGAACCCTCCCTAACCATCTTCAAAAAAGGCATTAAGACCTGGCTCTTCCGACAGGCTTACCACTGCTCCAGCCCCTCGTAGTCCACCCCCCTAAATCTGCCCCGGCCCCCTATAGTCTACCCCCCTGAAACCCCCCCAATCGCTCCCCCCTGTCTCTCCCCTGCCTCACCACCCTGAATCCACCCGAGCCTCACCCGTCAACCCACCCATACCCCCACCCTCCCTCCCCTTACCCTTTCCCTATACCCCCGCCACCCTCCCACCGTGCTCCACTGTAACCCAGTTAAAACTTACAACCTATATGTCGAAATCAAGACTCCGTTATTACCTGCTGTAACTGCTGTAAATAAGCTAATACTTTATATATATGTGTTTAATTGTTTAATAAGTTATCTATATAATCCACCATAACTGCTGTAATTAAGCTTTAATATATATCATTATATAATCTATTTATTCCTCATTAACCGCTGTAAAAAATCAACCTTGTTCTAACCTCATTAAGCAACCTATCCTGTAAATACTGATATGTTCCTTGTACCTTTCTCAGCTGCTGTCTTTCCTCCTTTACCTCTCTCCCCCCTCTTCCCCCCCCCCTCTTTTCGCTCCTGCTCCACTCCCCCACTCCCTGTTTTTTGTAATTTCCTCCTTTCTCAAGTTTATTGTAAACCGGCGTGATGTGCTTGCACGAACACCGGTATATTAAAAGCTGTTAAATAAATAAAATAAAAATCACTACTGCTGTGTGGCTGTTAGGGAGGCATTGATTGCTGCTACTGGCACTAAAGCCCATTCTGCTGCCTTTTCTGTGCATGCCCCGCGGTATTAAACATTTGCGGACTTCCAGTTCCTCCATGCTGATCTCATACTTTGCGAGATCAGCATAGAGAAAATGCTACTCTTGCACATTCCCAAAGATAACATATGCCAATCACTAACAATTAATTTTTTATTTTTTTTACCTTTGCTGTCTGATCTTAGTTTTCTAATCGGTTGGTCACAGGTTTTTTTTTCAACCTTCCCTTTCCTGTTTTTTTGCCAATTCCTTTTTTTCTATTTCTTTTATCTCTAGCTATCTTCTTCCCTCAAACACATACTCAAGTTTTCCTTCTCTCATGCTTTCTCTCTTACACACACACACACACACACACACACACACACACACACACACACACACACATGCTCTCACTCTCACATGCTCTCGCTCATACATACGCGCATAAACACTGTCTCTCTCTTGCATATGGCTGTCTCATTCTCACACACAGAGGCTCTCGCACTCCCACATGCTGTTTTGCTCAAGTACAGGCTCTCACTGTCACATGCTGTCTCTCACACACAGAGGCTCTCAAATGCTGTCTCTCCAAACATTCAGGCTTTCACTCCCACACACAGTCTCTCAACTCACTCTCATACACAGACACACATACACACACAATCTCTCAACTCAATTTCATACACATACCCACACTCTACAGGCCCTCAGCCTCTTTCTTGCCTCTGTTCCTCCTCTTCATGGGTCACTGCGGGATGGGCTCTGCAGTGGCCCTGATCTTTTCGGGCTGCTGCGACGTGGGATCTGTGATGGTCCTACTGTCAAGCCTCCTCCTCTTGTCGGGCCAGATCCATGGTGGCCTTGGTACCGGGTCTCCTCCTCTTCTCAGGCCACTGCGACGGGATCTGCAGTGATCCATAATCACTGCTCCTCTTCTGACGTGGTCGATGCTCCTCCTCCTTTCTGCCCACGTGGCTCCAGCAACATTTTTCTTCCGGGGCCGTGTATCTGCAGGTTTTCCCGTGACCTTTTTCTTTGGGCCATGTTGAGAAGAGCTCCATCATGACCATGCCAATCTTTCTGCTGTGTGTGTCCGGAACAGCAGCACAGCAGTAGTTCCCTGCTCAGCCGCCAGATGAGGTCTACCAGCAGCCACATGGGCCTCCATATCGGCCATCAGCACCCCCCCCCCCCCCATGGCCCTGTGCCTGGGGGGCATTGATCCCCTTTTGCCCCCCTCAGTACACCACTGATGTGTACTCTCTCTTCATAGGGAAGCTGTTCCGTCCCCTGTATCATTTTTGTCACCTTTCCCTGCACCTTTTTCAAGTACCACTATGTCTTTTTTTAAATTGGTTGACCAGAACTGCAGATCATACTCATGGTGAGGTCACATCATGGATCAGTACAGAATAGGGTTGCCACCTGGCTCCATGTCATAAGGATTAGGCTATTACTATCCTGATTTTACCCTATTGCATGCAGGAACTTGTAGTTCTAGTTTCCTTAGGAAAATGTATGGGACAATCAGCACGTGAAGTCTGTGAATACAACAGAGTAAAACCAGAGCTGGATTAGCCTGTTCCTTATCCCACAGAGCCAGATGGCAACCCTAATACAGAGGCAATATATTTTCTGTTTTATTTTCCATTCCTTTTTGGATCATTCCTAACAGTCTATTTGCTATTTTGACTGTGTAATGGAATTTACTGAGACTAGCTTGATGGCCACAGGCCAACCTTTGAGTGAACTATTTACTGTTTTGCACTGTGAAATGCTAAAAAATGCTTACGAACAGACGAGAATCTGAGAAATGTAGCTATTGCCAGCAGTTCCAAGATGGAAAGTAAACAGAACAGCACAGTTGTCCATGAAACTGATAGGAAGCAGTGAGGGAGTGGACATTGTGTTTATCCCAAGAAATTGCCAGTTTTTAGCATATAAAAAGTGAGAATAGCTAGAGGAGAAGAGAGATCACTTCCTGGATGTGACAGAGCAGCACAGGTGTTCTCTTCAGGAATTAATATCTGCAATTAACTCTTCTGTATTACCTGATTATATTTATTCTCTGTTCTATCCTCTTATTGCTTAAATAACCCTATCAGAAAGACCTGGAACTATGATATTCTGAGTTAGAGTGTGTGTGGGGAATAAGTTCCTGAGTTCAAGATCCCAGGTATAATCCCAGTATTTGTGTATGTGTGTTTACATTGGGTCAGCCCCCGAGGCAGTCCTGGGTGTGTGCAGGTGATGAGCCCCTCAGGTAACTCCCAGTGTAGACCCCAGGGAGATTAACCCCCAGGTTAAAGCCCCTGGGCAGAATGCCGGAGTGCATGGTCAGAACCCAGAACAGACTGCACATTAAGCTGAATATTTCAATGTTATGTCAACAGGGACTCCAAGGCCCTTTCCCTGAGTGATGACTCTTAATAAGGAACCCAGCATTGTATACCCAGAGGGATTATTTTTTCCTATGGGCATCAATTTGCACTTTTCCACATTACATTTCATCTGCCATTCTGAAATCTCATTGTCTCATGGGGTCATTCTACAATGCTTCACAATCCGCTGCTGTTTTAACAACTTTGTATAATTTTGTGCCATTTATAAATCTGATCACCTCACCCCACTTTTCCAGATCATTTATAAATATGTTCTACAAACAGCAAAGGTTCCAGTATCGATCCTTGTGGTATCCCACTAATAACCTTTTTCCATTTGGAAAACTGACCATTTAATCTTACTCTCTTTCCTGTCTTTTTAACCAGCACCCAATCCACTATCCCACGGCTTTTAAAGTTCCTGAGGAGGCTCTCATAAAGAACTTTGTCAAATGCCTTTTGAAAATCCAAATACACTTTATCAATCAGCTTACCTTTAACGAAATGTTTATTTATACCTTCAAAAACAAATCTAATAGATTTGTAAGGCAAGACTTCCCTTTGCTAAAACTATTTGACTTTTTCTCATTAAGCCGTTTGTATGGCCAGAAATTTTATTTTTAAGAATAGTTTCTACCATGTTGCCCTGATCAGCTCACCAGTCTATGCTTTCCCAGATCATCCCTGGAGTCTTTTTTAAAAATTGGCATTATATCGGCCACCCTCCAATCTTCAGGTATTTTGGCTCTTTTAAATGACAGATTACAGATTACTTGTAACAGGTTTCCAATTTCATGTTTAAATTCATTAAGTACTCTGGGTGGAAGCCATCTGGTCTTGGGATTTGTTATTTTTTATTTTGTCAACTTAATCTATTACATCTTCCATTATCACAAACATTTGTACTAGTTGCTCAGAATTATCACCATCATAGAATGTTTCCAGTTTGGGTGTTTTCCAAACATCTTTCTCAGTAAAGATTAAGGCAAAGAATTCATTACATTTTTCTGCTATTCTCTCATCTTTCCTATAAATCCCTTTTACTCCTTGGATAAATAATGGCCCATCTGACTCCCTCAGAGGCTTTTTCCTTCAAATGTACTTGAAATAGTTATCTTTATTAGTATTTGTTCTTGTCCCTATGGCAAGCTTCTTCTTAAATTCTCTCTTGGCCTTTCTTACTACTGCTTTTCATCTAACTTACCAGTGATTTTACTCTTGCCTATTTTCATTAGGGTCTGTTTTCCATTTTTTGAAAGATGCTCTTACTGGCTTTGATATTCAAACTAATGCTGATAGATCCAAGGCTCCCCTTTGCTCCACACTTGCCCTCAATAAGGGGAGAGGGCATACTTGGGGGCCAGGTGCCACTTTTTTGCTCTGGAGAGGGGAGGTGGTGGTGATTAGTGACAAGCATTTCTGTGACTAGCAGCATATGCATGTAATCGTCTATGGTAATTGCTTAATGAGAGAGAGCAACAGATAGTGCCTGTCAGATAGTGTCCTCATCTGGTTCCTGGTCCTTGCCATAGTCCGTTCTTATTGCGGGCCTAGTGCTGCTGATGCTTTACCTCCTTTAGTGACATCACCCATGGCTGTGTTCATTAAGAGAGCTGCCCTGGGGATGAACCCAAAAGAGCTCAACCTTTAGAGAGCTTCTGCATGAGTGACTAGTAGAGCTAAGTGTTGTTTAGTTGGACTGGGTTAAATAAACTTTCCTATTGTGTAGGGTAGTAGGGTGGGTTCTTTTTTTAGTAATTAATGCAAGGGATTATATTTGAGTTTATTATGTATTGATTTGGGAGGGAGTGTTTTTTAATTATGTGATTATATAATTTTTTTGATGGGGGAAATATATTGTATTGCTGGGAAGGAATATTATTTTTAGCTATGTGGCATGGCCTGTCAATATCCTTAGTGAGAGTAGGGTTGTAGTTGTCAGTATCAGGGATTAATCATTATTATATCTGTTATTTTTTTATTTGATGTATTGTACTGTGAATGATATAAACTGCCTTGGGTCCCATTTGGGGAATGACTGCCATAGAAATATAAAATAGATAAAAATAGAAATAAAACTAAGATCTTAATATCATTTGCTAAATACCACATCTGTGTAGAGGGACTAATATATGCTAAAAACCTGCATTAATAAACAGGCCCCTTTATGATAAGCTCTGCAACATGGCAACCCGTTATTTTTGTCCAAAATACATAGCAGTATTCTTTTTTTTTTAATTAATTTATTCTGGATAACCAACCTGATCAGGTTTTACTGTACTTTTTGTAAATACATACAAAAATATATAACAGGTTATGCAACCTCACCAATCAAGTTAACATATATGTAGATATGATCTATTAATTGTAGTGTATTAACTTTCAAATACTTCTGCATCCCCATTACTAGTATTCCTAAATTAAAGTTATGTTAACAGATTCTATAACAGGGTCCAAGTCTCTCAAAAATATGTAGCCTATTTCTGTTCTTAGAAACCACCCCTCCCAATGTGATAATGCAGATTTTGGGGCCTTCGCACTAAAGGTTAGCAGGTGCAAGAAATAGCAGGTTATGCACAGGTACCCTAACTTTCAAACAGTCTGCGTGGACCCATATGCACACATACGGGGTCCGCAGAGATTTGATTAAGTATTTTAGAATCTGCGCAGAGCCATCAGTGCAGATTTTAAGGTACATTTATCTCCCTCCCCCCCCCCCCCAGAAAGTACATGTATACATTTCAATATGTGAAATATTATGCATACTTGGGATCTCTAGTGTGAGCATATGTGATTGTACTGTGCAGGCTCATTCCAAAATGGCCCCACAGCACAAAAGCCAATTTTCTTGGCCAGGGATGTGGCCATGCTGGCTTTCTTAACTGAAACGAATGAGGACCTGTTCCCCATCCGAGGGGTCAGGCGGAACACCAGGCGCATGAGCCAGGCCTGGGCCTAGAATTCAATCGTGGAGCCTCCTACCCTGGGAGGTAAGTGCCGAAAGAATCAAATAAGAGAGGACAACCTGGGTGCATAGGCAAAATGTCATGAACTAGGTCGAGGCTCTTACACTCAGCATGCCGTTTTGCACAGAAGTAAAAAAAAAGGTTAAATGTTAAGGAGCTTTTTCATACATGGACATAGTGGGGCAGTATGCAGGCCCATATCCAAAGCTGTGGGAGCAGCATAGTCTGAAAGGAGTTTCAGAGGACAGCACCACTACCCTTATGGCACTAGAAAAACTCCAGGCATGGTGTGCTGGGCAAAGAGTAGCCAAGGCTGCAACTCTTAGCATTAAAATGTCAATTGCAATGACAAGCTTTGTGGGGGCATTGGTAAAGGAGGGGAGTGGGCAGCTGGAAACCTAACAACATATATGGTGTCAGAAGGGACAGTGAAGAGCCACTATTAGAATGGGTCAAGGGTTACCTGGCAGAAACAGAAATCTGCCATTGTGGATGCCACAGAACCTGCATCATACAACTAAGAGCATATTATTCACACTTCTCATCTGTACAGACTAAAAACCTCAAGAAGAAGTCCCAGGAGCTGTGCTGATTTTAGGGGGAATGGCTGGAGCAACTGTGCATCAGGAAGGAAGAGGCCGGAGGTAAGTTCACATAAAGTTCATCTGGGAGTTGTCAACGTTGTCCTTCTGTTTGCAGCTTCTATCACATACCCTGCTATTGCCTTGCAAGCCAACTGTCAGAACTTGAAGTATTCCGCCTGCAGATAAAACACCATCCATCTAGAACCTATAGGCATCTGTCCAGTGGAATGGTAGCCAAAGCACAACCCCTAGATCATGGCATGCCTTGCCAAAAGGCAGCAGTCACATGTCAACTCTATATGTTAGGGTTTTAATGAGAACTCTAAAAACCTAAAACTAGGAACCTTCATGTCTCCTTTCTATAAAGGTCCCTTTGCTTAGTAGCAACATTGTGACTGCTGAGGTGTTGGACTCCATAAAAACCCAGTCTGCCACAGGACCTACTTCTGAGCCATTATCACCAAGGTGGCACCAAATTGTACAGGCCAGCTGTACAGAAGCCTCCATTTCTGTCAGAACTTATATATGGCCTTGCAATTCCTTATAGCAGATGGGTGTTCCACAGCTGGGATCACATCCCATTTCTTCCACCCCTCCCATAAATAGAATGTACCCTTACAGTTATGACACTCCACATCACACCCCTGTGCACACTAGCTGATGGCTTGTCATGCACTTTTTTCTCTTTTCACAGACAACATCAGCCTCTCCTCTGACAAAGAGGAGGAGGACAAGGAGATGGAGGAGGCCTCTCCTCCCAGTGCAGCTGCAATGCTGGCTGTAGGTGGTCATTTGCCACTACAAACACCATCACCTACAGCAACAGTCCTGCCAGAGCCCCACACACATGGCACTTCCGGGCCTTTTGGGATCTGCCTTTCAGTCTGCTCCCCCTGGATCTGTCCCTGTCCTGCAGCCTTCCCTTCCTGCCTCCCCCCACCCCCCCTTCCCCATAGGACTTCCTTCCCATTTCCCTCCAGAATCTCACAATGCAGGTTCTGAGTGTGTTCTGCTTTTTCTGGGGGAGGGAGGTGAGCATGATGGTGGACAGCTAGCCCTTAAATCCAGGCAACACCCCATGGCTGCAGAGGCTGGCTCTGCAGCAGGAGTGCTGGCTCCTTTCTCAGAGGCCTAGTCTATCATTGCCATGGGTGCTGCTGTTCTGAGGATGGGGAAAGCGATTGATCACATGGGACCATCTCAGGAGGTTGGTGACAGTGATGGAACAAATGTGTTCATGCTCAAGAGGTCCTCATGGCTGTCCTTGATCTGGTTGGCATGTAACAACTGTAATTACCCCCAGCCCGCTAAGCCTATCATGATCTTTCCTCCTGGGATTCCTGGGCCCATTTTTTATTTTGTATATAATTATGTCCCTAGAATATCCTTTCCCTCCCCTTTATTTCTCTAAGTTTTATTTTGATACAGTTTATAAACATTTAATGTTTGTTACCTTTTATGTGTGGCTTCTTCTTTTGCTTACTAGGTGCCATGTCACAACAGAGTCAAGCACCTTTGAAGACAGTCTGCCGCATTCACTCTCACACCCACACGCTGGTCTGCATGTAGTAATGCACCCAACTCTTTCCAATAGCCTCCATCCTTCCCTCCCCTACCCTATCAACAGCCTCAGATCGGCTCCAGAATATAAGGGTATGTAGGCAAAGCTCCCCTGAGTATCCTTGCTGTAATGGGTATAACACTACAGAATTATATTTATTTATTTTATTTATTCAGAATTCCTTAATATACCACTCAAATAAATTCAAAGTGGTTTACAAAATCAATTCTAATCACACACAATTATAACATAAAAATATAAACATAAAAAATAATGATAATATAACATAAATATACAAAAATAAAACATTGATAGAAAACATTAAATAAAAATATACTTAAATTCTCATAAATTCATCTCATCACATCATAACACTTGCTCCAGTTAGAGATTAGCCAAAATGCAAGAATTCAAGCTATATATCACCATTTAAATCTTATGTCCACTAAGTGCCAAAGATGTATGTGAAGCTAATCCACAAACACAGAGATAGCTTTTAGAAGGTTACATCTTGGCTGCAACACCGCAGTTACCATCACACAAAGGGGAGACAAGATGCTGAAAAATAGTGGCCTTTAACTAACAGGAAACCATCAAACTGAGAAGAGGTGTCTGTAGCATTGTGAGCAGTCTGTGGCTGGCCAAAGAATAGACCAGGCTGAGCTCTGGTTTGCCTTTCTTCAAACTGTTATTAATAAACAACAGAAAACAGCTCTGCTTAACTTAGTAGTCCATGAAACAAAAAAACCCAGCAAAATAGTTTGTAGTTTTACAATCTTTTCCTTCTCTTCCCGGGGCCTCCTCTTCTCTCTTGGACCCAGCTAGTTATACTCCTTTCCTAGGGACCCTCCACCCAGGTCAGCCCAGCTAGGAGGCTAGATCCCAGGCCTCATAGCTCCTATTCAGTTTCTCTCCTCCTGTCTTCTTTCTTCAAATGACAGCATCTGCTGGAGATGCACTGGAGTAAATTTACTCTGGCCATCCTCCACAGCGAAGGGCGCAATTTTGTTGTATAGCAGTTCCATGAGCCAGATACATCTTCTGGTCCTCAGTCCAGTCCCTGGCCTGATGCCAGCAGCCAACCCAGAGACTGGGTCCTGCACCAGAGCCTCGGCCCAGGGTCAAGCCCAGGCCTGGAGGCTGGAATGCTGCTACATAGGTCCTCTGTGGTCTTCCTTCTCCTGTCTTCTTTCTTCAAATGACAGCATCTGCTGGGGATGCATTGAAGTAAATATACTCTGACATATCCTCCTCAGCAAAGGGCGCCATACAACAAAATGGCACTCTTCACTGAGGAGGATATGCCAGAGTAAATTTACTTCAGTGCATCCCCAGCAAATGCTGTCATTTGAAGAAAGAAGACAGGAGAAGGAAGACCACAGAGGACCTATGTAGCAGCATTCCAGCCTCCAGGCCTGGGCTTGACCCTGGGCCGAGGCTCTGGTGCAGGACCCAGTCTCTGGGTTGGGTGCCGGTGTTAGGCCAGGGACTGGACTGAGGCCCAGAAGATGGTATCTGGCTTCTGGACCAGGCCCTAGCGTTGGGCTTGGGCCTGGACCGAGGCTCAGGTGTTGGTACCCGGCCTCCAGGCCGGACCCTGGCATCTGGCCTGGTTCTGGTTGTGGCATCAGATCCATGACAGATAAGGTAAGTGAGGGTTGGGAAATTTTCTGGGCCTGGGCCTTTGCTCAGGTCTTGACCAAGGTCCCAGCATCAAGCTAGGGCTTAGGACAAGACCACAGCAATGCGCTTGAGCATAGGCCGCATCCCCTGCATCAGGCTATAGCCTATTTCTAGGCGAGGACTCAACCTCAGTCCTAGGCCTAGGCTGAGTTGCCAGTGTCATGCTCAGGTGTAGTCCAGTGCCCCTGCTTTGGGTCTCAGACTATTCCCTAGCGGAGGCCCTGGCTTTGGGTTTAGGTCTGGCCCAATGGATGACTTTTTTTTTTCAGGTTACAAAACGAAACAAAATTCCTTTGTTTTAAAAATGACCAGAAAGAAAATATGAAATTTCATGTCATTTTCTATTTTGTTTCTCTTGAATGCACATCTCTAATAAGAAGAAAGTGACACTCACTTGTAAACAAGGAGATCAGCAACAATACCCCACCTGTCAGGTGGTACTGACAACTAAGTCCAGGCAAGCCAGGGTAGAGGCCAGAGTGCTTCCTGAGCTCCCCTGCTCAGTGGTTCTGGGGATCAATTATCCCCACTTTAAGACTGTGGACCTGGTGTATACCATCCAGGTCCTGGTGATTTGCTACTTTTCAGTTTGTCAATCTGGTCTACTACATCTTCCAGGTTCACCGTAATTTGGTTCAGTTCATTTGAATCATCATTCTTTGAAACCGTCTCTGGAATGGGTATCTCCCCAACATCTTCATTTATAAACAGTGAAGCATAAAATTCATTGAGTCTTTCTGCCATGGCTATATCTTCCCTAAATGCCCCTTTAACCCCTCATTTTCACAACATATTCCCCCCAAACCCGACTTTGCAAATGATCCTGCCTACAATGCCTATCTAATGCAGCCTTGCGCATGAAACCTAGGGGTTCAACTTGACCAGCAACTGAACCTAAAAAAATATATCAACAAAATCCACAAAGAAGGCTACTACAAACTCAATGTGATGAAAAAATTAAAACCTTTACCGCACACCAGAGACTTCCGCACCGTCATCCAAGCCACACTCTCTACAAAATTTGACTACTGTAACTCACTCTTCCTAGGCCTCCCTGCCTCCACTCTAAAACCACTTCAACTGCTTCAGAATACAATAGCGCGAACTATATCCAATGCCCGTAAATATGACCACATCACTCCTATCCTCAAAGATCTGCTCTGGCTCCCTATCCCCTCCTGTATCATCTATAAAACCTTCACCATAATCCACAAAGCCATACACATTCATAATTCCAAGTGGCTTGAAGAACCATTCTAACCCATATGCTCGAAGCGCCTCACTAGAGCTTCCAATAAAGGGACCCTTCATGTGTCCACCCTAAAAAAAGCTCACCTCACATCCACAAGGGAACGAGCTATTTCCATAGCTGGACCTACACACTGGAACTCCTTACCGACTAACCTACGGCTCGAAACATGTCCTTCCAAATTCAGAGCTAACATAAAGACCTGGCTCTTCAAACAAGCGTACCCTCAATAATCCCAGCCCTCCGCTTCTCCCTCTACTCGTCATGCCAGCTCTTAGCTGAACCCTTGTACATAGTTATATTATAATTATGTTTATAATTATAATTTATAACTGTTATTTAAGTAGTTGATGTTTTACTGGTTTAATGGTTACATTTCCTTGCTAAGCTTACTGTTCCAATGTAATCCCTCCCCCATACCTGTTCATTGTACTTTCCACCTGCTGTTACGCTGTAAACCGATATGATGTCGCCACGAATATCGGTATAGAAAAGTTTATAAATAAATAAATAAATAAATAAATAGATAAAGAAATAATGGTCCAACAGACTCCCCTGCAGGCTTCCTGTTTCGGATATATTTTTAAAAGTTTATATTATGAGTTTTGCCTCTATGGCCAGTTTCTTTTCAAATTCTCTTTTAGTCTGTCTTATCAATGTTTTATATTTCATTTGCCAATGCTTAAGTTTTTCCCTATTTTCTTCAGATGGATCCTTCATCCAGTTTTTGAAGGAAGTTTTTTGGCTAAAATTGCCTCTTTTACTTCTCCTTTTAACCAAACTGGCAGTCATTTGGCCTTCCTTCCACGTTTCTTAATGCATGGAATACATCTGGACTACGCTTCTAAGATGGTATTTTTAAACAGTGTCCATGCTTGCTGTGCACTCTTATCCTTTGTAGCAGTAGCTTTCAGGTTTTTTCTAACTAGCTTCCTCATGTTATCAACATCTCCCTTTTGAAACTGTAGTGCTAGAGCTGAGATTTACTTATTGTCTCCTTACCAGTCATTAATTCAAATTTAATCATGTTATGATCACTATTGCCAACTGGCCTCACCACCGTTAACTTTCTCACCTAATCCTGCATTCCACTAAGAATTAGATCTAAAATAGCTCCCTTTCCCATCTGTTCCTGAACCAATTGCTCCATGAAGCAGTCATTTATTCTATCCAGGAACTTTACATCTCTAGCATGTCCTGATGTTACATTTACCCAGTCAATAATTGGGTAATTAAAATCTCCCATTATTACTGAATTGTCAAATTGGTTAGCTTCCATTTTTCTCTTAGCTTATGGTATTTCTTTTGGTAACTGAAGATGGAACATACTTTACATGTTTACTAATGTGTTTATATTTTTCTATACAATTTTGTCACCCAGATGTTTTCATGGATCTTCCGTGCTTGAACTTTTTTCAGCCTTTTTTCAGACTTGCATTATTAGGTGACAGAATATCCTTTTTATTATAGAAGAAAGCAGGAGATGAAGGCCAACTGTTTCACAATTCTAACAGTTTGGTTTCTGCTGTTAAAGTGAATAATATAGACTTGGAAGGTTTATAATTTAGGCTTATGAGAGAAAAATGGTATTCTGTACATTGCATTCCATTGTAGTATACCTTCATATTTCAGTAGTACGACAGGCACTAAAGAGGTTTCTTTTGACTTTGCCGTGATATAATGGTTGATTCAAAGAAGTAAGCATACCTTGAGGGAGGAAAAAGAAAATTAGATAAGTCATTTTGGCTGTGGTTTTTTTTTTTTAAATGAATTTAGTTCTAAAGAGAAAAATGATAAGTGTGTGCTGTAAATCTGGACAAAAAAATGTACAAGAAGGTGTGAAAGCTTACACTGGTGGGAAAAAAAAAAAGCTATTTGTCATTGTAGTTTAATAATCTGTAAAATTGTATCCTCCTTTTTCTCTAGGGCTCCATAGAACTATTAGCTATGAGTGGAAAAACTAAAAGAGAAACAAAAAAGTCACCCAAAGCCTCTGAAAATAAAATCAGTGCTTACGAGCATGAATAATTTCTGCAGATGAACTTTGTAGCTTTAGGCTGAAGATGAAAACCAGGCAACTAGTTGGGTTTTTCAGTTGGTAGTGGTGAGCATAGCTGCCATCAGACACCTCGGGAAATAGATTTAATGGTATATTGTTTAGACTGTATAGTCTAAGAGTGCCTGAAAGGCAAATCTGTATTATTTCTACCATTTCTAATCTTCTATATCTTTGGCTAGTGAAAAGGCACAATCCACATAAAAGGAAATAAAACCAATATAGTAAAATGGCATACAGAGATCAGTCTGTAAATTAGGTTTGGTCACATTTTAAAGTCCTGACTCTTTTCATGATGGGAATTGGTATCTGTCACAAATGTGTAGATAGTGACACTGCGAAATAACTTAAAGGATCCTGTGCCACCCATTTTTATATTGTGGATCAAAGCCATTGAAATGTCATGTAAAACTGGGTAAATTTCCACACTGTATCGGAGATGTTTTCCGTTGGATGATTTGTAGGCTGAAGTGTCATCATATGTAATGGAAGATGGAATGTTTCATGTGGAAGAGAGCAAATGAGATGTGTGCTGATGTTTTGCTGCAGACGAAGTTCAATAGGTATACGATACTATAATATAATGCAAATAAATTCACTGAAGAGCTTTCATGCCAGTAAATAGAGAAGGGTAGTTGCTCTGACTTTCTTGTGAGACTTTAGGTGACTCACTTTTGGATCTGTCAATAAAAGGATTATTCCCCGTTCTTTTTTCCATGGTAAACTCTTCTGAAAATGATGTTCTTTATCTCTTCATGCCTCAGTTGACAATCATAATTGGGTAATATAACCACTGCCATAATTCTTTCTTCCCTGTCCTTCTATGGCAGTGGTTCTCAAACAGGGGTGCTTAGAAGCCTACATAAAAACATGAGATGTGCCATGTTAGGTCAAGCCAATTATCTATTGAGCCCATTATCCTGTCTTTGACAGTGGTCAGTCCAGGTCACTAGAAATTACCTGGCTGATCCCAAGAAGTAGAACTGCAGTATTTCTTGTTGCTTACTTCCAGGAATAAGGAGACACATCCTCAAGTCTTTCTGACTAATAATTTTTTTTAGGGATTTTTCTTCTAGGAGCTTGTTCAAACTGCTTTTAAGTACAGCTATGCTAAGCCTGTCTGGGTGTATACAGTCAGACCAACAATACCACAAAGGAGACAATCATTTGCTACTGCTGCAGAAAGTGCCAACCTTGTTGCTATTTGTGATCCATTGCCAACACTGATCTGCACATCCTCCTGCCTCTCAAATGATCTGCAGCATCTCCCAGTCTCAGAACAGCTGCGGGGTCAAGCAAGACTGCCATTATGGCATGAAAGGAACAGGAGAGGCATCCAGTCATGGAACTATAGCAGAGGCAGCAGGCACTGCAGTAGGCAGTGAAAGTGCTGTGCTCTCTGTCCCCATAACTGCTGCCTTCTCCTCCTCCTGTCTTCCTATTGTATGGACATCCTGATTAGAAATGAAGTCTACACAGGGGTAGGAAGAAGAGGATTCTACATAGGGGTAGGAAGAAGAGGAACCAGCTATGGGGACTGGAAACGCAAAGCTTTCACTGTTCCCCATGGTACCTGCTGCCTCTTCAGTGCTTGTAGTGGTTGCTTTGTGCTTGCTCTCCAGGTGCAATGGGAGAGAGCTCAAAATTGAAGAGATGGAGTAATTAGAGGTGGGAAGAGCAAAGAAGAGCGTTGAGATCTGAGAACTAGGAGTTGGGGAGAACAAATGGCAATAGATGGGGAGAAAAAACAAGAGCAGAGAGATGAGGAAATACAGAGGCAGGAAATGGAAGGCTGGAAAGTGGGGGGCACCAGATAGGATGCTGTTATGTGTATTTATTAAGTGAATGGTGGGAGCTAGAGAAAGGAAAATGGAAAGCTGGCATACATGGGAGAGAGAGAGAGTCAAGGAGAGTGAGGTGGACAGCAAGAGACAGGTTGAGGAAGGACTCTATACACAACTCTATTTGGCAACTTACAACAAAAAAAAGAATGTTAAAAAGCCATCGAAAGCCACTTATTCTCAATAGCCTTCCCTGAATCTCAGTCGTAATCACCTCTTATTTCTATCTAACATACCATGTTTTTTATTGTGACTCTTATTATTTTATTTTAATGTATTTTTCAATATGTATGTTTTCTTTGAACTGCTTAGATCTGGCAAAGCTTGTATAGGCGGTAGAGAAAAACTTACAAATAAATAACTCTGCTGGATCAGTGGGGAAAGAAGCAGGGAACTGGAAGTGTGGGAACTAGAGAATGAAGAGTGAGAGTGAGAGGAGGAGTGTCGGTAAGGAAGTAAGAGAGATGGCAAGAGAAGAAACATGGAGAGAAATGAGATTAAACAAAGATATATGAGAGAGGTAAGGGAGAAATGGTTACAGAATGGAGAAGACAAGCATAGAAGAAAAGAGAAAATGAAAAGGAGAACCAGGAAATAAAATTAGATGACAGAGAAAATAAAAGCAGAGAAGGGACTGAGGCAGAAAACCATTAAACAACCAAGGAAGAAGAAAAAAGCACATTTTATATCCTGTTTAGATTTTGAAATAAAACTTTATGAAGCACTACATTATTGTATGTTTTATATGCAATTTAATTATATTTTTTCTTATGTAAATACTGAAAAATAACACAGCTGTACTCTTGTTAGATCTATTTTCTGCACCTAGTCTATATATCTAAAATACATCATATACTACTATTGGCATATTTCTATTGTGTGGGAAGAAGTGAGGTGGGTTGGACAATCTCCACCTAGAATGTTCCTCTCCCTACCACCCTGAAATGAGCAATGCTAAGTTCTCTGCCATGCTTCTTCTATTCCTCTCCTGAGCTTCAAACTGTTGCCAAATTGTCAGAAACAGAGAATAAAACACCTTAAGGAATGTAATCTCCAGCTATTCCAGTACCACCAGCTTCAGCGCTCTGATGTCACTTCCTGCTAGATTCAGTTTGAATTCAGCAGCCCTGGTGTCTGGTGTGTGCATTTGCCTGTTATTTGGTAGCTAAATGTCAAAATACCACACTGAAATGTAAATATAGTATTTGCTGTGAATTTTGAATATTTGTTTTCTGGGCATACTCAAGATATCACAAACTTTTGAAAGGGATACAGTATTCATAAAAGGTTGAGAACCACTGTTCTGTGGAAAAAGAACCTAAAATACACTACCTTGGTATTCACCTCAGAAGTGACTTTATATGGATTTTTTGTGTGATATAATGTTATTACCTCATTAAACTAATTTTGGTTAACTTTATCTAAGAATTATTGCCTTATTAAATCATTTTATAAATGTACAGTGCCACAAGAAAACTTCAAGTTGCTTTCATATGTCTGCAGTGGGATCTTAAGATGCTGATTATAGGAGCTGAAGTCATAGACACATAGAAAATATCAGCATTTGTCCCTGCCTACCATTCTGTCACAGGTATGGCCTTCTACCTCCCAACCCCATCAATAAGATCCTTATGTGTGTGACAAATATGCTTGAATTTTGCCACTGTTTTAGTTCCTGTCACCTCAGTTGTAAGTCTATTCCATATGTCTATCATCCTATCAGAGAAAAAGAATTCTCTTACATTCCCTTTGAGGAGTGGTGGGCAAATCTGGTCCTCAAGGGCCATCAACCAGTCAAGTTTTCAGAATAGTCCTAATGAATATGCATGAGATAGATTTGCATGCATATTGCCTCAAGTATATACAAATATGTCTCATGCATATTCATTAGCAATATCCTGAAAACCAACCTATGTTTGGCCCTCGAGGACCAGAATTGCCCACCCCTGCTTTTGAGCCTCCCTTCAGCATTGTATGATTGTTCCTTGCTCTTATGCTTCTTTATGTGGAAAATGCTACCTTCAGGTACCTTATTGAAGCTTGCTGGATATTTTAATGGTTGCATGATATTCCTCTTTTCCCTCTTTTTAATAGCTCTTTGTCATCTGGTAATAATGTAGTCATTGCCTACTGATGCCAATGTAGAAAAGAATTTTAGTGAGCATCATTGTTTATTTAAATGTGCAGTAATTAAGGGGCATATGCGTGCTCTGACTATACCCAGCTATCTTAAAGTTAGTCACATATGTTTATGCGACTAACTTTAGGACAAGTCAGCAGTACAACCAGAATTAGCCGCAATCGGAATTATCTGCATAACATATGCGGCTAACTTCATTCCATAGAAACATAGGAAGAATGGCAGAAAAAGACCAAATGGCCCATCCAGTTTGCCCAGCAAGCTCCCATACATATCAGTTTCCCATACTTATCAATTTCTCAGACCAACAAATAGACCACCAAGGTCAGGGACCTTGTTGGTTACTGTTTGATTCCAATTTCCTGCCATCCCCTGCCATTGAAGCTGAGAGCAATGTTGCAGTTGCATTAACCGTATGAAGGTTTATTGGATAAGGGTAGTAATCACCATTCCAGCAAGCTACCCCCATGTCTCTTTTCATTCATTCCCATCCTCTAACCACTAGGAATCCACACTGTTTATTCCATGCCCCTTTGAAATCCTTCACAGTTTTAGTCTTCACCACTTCCTCCGGAAGGGCATTCCATGCATTCACTACCCTTTCTGTGAATAAATATTTCCTGACATTGGTTCTAAGTCTTCCTTCCTGAAGTTTCAAATAGTGACTCCTAATTCTACTGATTTCTTTCCAATGGAAAAGGTTTGTTGATGACCATGGGTCATTAAAACCTTTCAAGTATCTGAAGGTCTGTATCAATCACCCCTGCTCCTCCTCTCCTCCAGGGATACATATTCAGGTTCTTCAGCTGCTTCTCATAAGTCATTTGATGGAGACTACCCACCATTTTGGTCACCCTCCCCAAAATGCCTCCTGCCCGCCTCCGGAACACCCCTGACTTATGCGTAGCCGGATAACTCATTATGTGGCTAGAATTTAGCTGCATCCTGCATTTAATATCGGCAATTAGATGGATAACATTTCAGTTATCCATCTAAATAGCTTTTGAATATCAACCTTGCAGTGCACAAAAATTAATTTTAATCACAAAAGGGCCTATGTACTAAACCCATGCTATATTTAGTCTCTCTTTCCCTGCTCCCAAGTCCCAGCAGCAGATCCTATCCTCCCCCTCCCAGAACCAGCAAGGTGGTAGGAGAAGGAGAAAACAAACTAAGTACATCTTGCCCAGGGCCGGATTAAGGCCAACTGATGCCCTAAGCACAGCCCAACAGTGGTGTTCCCTCGGCCCTTCCATTGCTTAACTGACAAGACATTAAGACTCAATAAGTGCTGAAGGTGAAATAAGAGGTTAAAAATGCTGTTTTCTTCCAGGCCAGACCCCAAAATTATATTAAATATAAACTTTTTAAAAAATTGTATTTATTTAGCATTAAATAGCAGTAAGCAATATAAGCAAATTATAACTAGGGGGCAACAGAAAAAATGCAGATTTTCATCATTCTGTGGTGCCTCCTTCCCTTGGTGCCCTACGCATGGGCTTATTTTGCTTAATGGATAATCCCGGGCTGGTCTTGCCTCTTCAAAATGTCAGTCTTGCCTCCTCACGCTTTGAACTGCATAGCAATAGTGGAGTACATGAGGCCCCTAAGCTTGATTTAAGTACTATGCTGAGTGCCATGACTGGAGAGTCATAAAGTAGGTTTCATTTTCACACATTGACCTTTTCAGTTCTGGAAGGCCATTTTAAAAGAATGTGCTCTTAAACAAATCTTTAAGAAGCTCTTTTGTCACCAATGAAGTCTCTTGAATTGAGAGTAAGAGTTCAAATGTGTGTTAGTGTTCTAGTACCTGTTATTCCTTCAATAAGTGACCAACTGTTTCTCTAACACACAACTGGATTTGTAAATAAACACTTACGTGGGTGTTGCATGACTGTGCAGCAGATGGTTGCTACCGCTGTCATTTTCTATATGTACTCCCCTCTGCTACAGTTCTTTTACCAGTTTTCCTTTCAACAATTTGTTTAAATGCTTATTGAGTAAGTAATAAAGCTTTGTTTCTGTGCTTCTGTATAGTTCTTGCAAAATAACTGTCAAGGTCCCTTGAGCAGTAGAAAAATTAGAATGATGAAGTATAAAGCCCAGCTTTGTTACTTTTGACAATAATTCCATGTTTGGCATTCATCAAGCAATTATTAATAGAGAGAAATAATTTTATTGCTGCTCCTAAACACAGTGTAAGACTTGTGATACAGTTTGTGATCCACAACTGGTGCAACCACGTTAAGCATCCCACCACTGTGAAAAAAAAACCCCTTTCAGGCTCGTCCTATTTTCACGGAGACTGAAAACCATGAAAAGAAGAAAATATTTGAGGCATTATCTTGTTCCTGTCCAAACGCATATTTATTCAATGTACTACACAGGTTTTGGGAATGCCAGGCTCTCAGTGTGACTAAATAGTCCTTATTTATTTATTACCTTTCTAACTGCCTTGGGGGGGTCTGCAGAGTTACGTCCAAAGCATAAGTTCTTACATTGTATACTGTTGCCCTTCCACTTTCCAATTTAAAAAAAACAAAGTTGAGATGAGTCAAAAACTGACTTCTGTCAGAGAGATGGGATTTTTATGAATGTGATATTAGGTCACAAAAAAACAATACGAGAAAAATCATAATTTTTTATTGGCGTTCCCAAAGTGATCTGTTCACCTTTTTCTCTGACCTGAGATAGCAGTCACAGAAGCCTCAATTATTTGACAGAACATAAAGCATAGGCAGGGTTATAAATTATGACCCCAGTTTGCAATTCTTCAACCCCTCTACGTCAAAGCTGCCTCATTTACCATCCTTGCCGCCTTCCATCTCTCCCAGTGCTCCACTTATCCACTGTCGGGCAACTGCATTGACCCCGCGGAGAATGAAATCTTTGGGGCTGTTCCTGCTTTCTTCTTAGGCTTTTTCTCCTTTCTGTTCTATAAATGCTCTCCTCCTTTTAGTCTAGCGTAAAAAGTAAAGGTTTTCAAATATGTTTTGATAACTTGGGGCTGTACTGAAGGAAGTTGTTTTTGTGAATTTGCTTTTTGAAAAGTGCCGAATTCAATAAACTCTGACAAAGGGCATACCTTGCAGGTGGGCTGCTCTGAAGCTAACAACTCTTCATTGAGAGCTCATGGGATGCTAGCACAGTAATATGCAATCAAACTATACAGAGCTTTTCAAGGCTCTCAGTGAGGCTCTCATTATACCCGAGGGCTTTTAAACAGTATTAAATGAAATATATTTTAAATATTGAGATTAAAAGAAAAGAACATTAGATTGTGGCTTTTGGGGAGGGCAGTTTTCAATCTGTGTGTTTTGAGGTACCTTTTACTTATGCACTTTGCCCTATGTTCATGTGTGAAATGAAAGCAGGCATGCGCTTTCGCACTGAAACTTGCTGTGGGTACAAGGTGCCCATGGATATTTGCACCTATGTTTCCTGCAGACCCTTATTTCACGGTAAATAAAAAGTTGAAAATTTGAAAATCCAATCTATGGCGCGCATAAAAGAAGCATATATTGTAGCAATTTTCAAAAGCCCATTGACACGTGTAAATCCGTTTGAAAATTACATCCATTGCGTGTTCTTTTCCTCTCCAACCAAAACGCCCCGGAAACAGGGTCATTTTCAGACAAATGATTTACATCAGTTCGAGCCCATATAGCTCCTTCCTTCAGATGTGCAAACATATTCAACTTGCAACAAGTTTCTTTGGCTTGTCCTTAAATGATTCTGTGCAAAATATAAAATGAGATGGGGCATAATTTAATGCAAAGGCAGAATTTGAGTTCTGTTGACATTCACAAACTGCTTGCAGCATATAGTGACATACTGAAACCGCTGAGCTGTAAAGTTGCCAGAGATTGTGTTTGTGTAAACTATCCTAACCTACATTTCCCTTTGTCATTCTCTTTATTCTCTACCTTTCTCTTCCACATGATTTAATGGAGCTAAACCATCAGCCATTGGAGGAAGTTCAAAGTTGAAATATCAATCGAGACTCACAGGGAGACAAATCGTATATGTACTGATCTGAATCTGTTATGCAGGCTCCCTCAGCTACATCCATCGTCAGATATTCTTTCCTTTCATCCTGGCTTGTGTCCGTCTGGATGATCAGTGGAAAGATATATTGTCTTTTGCCCTACACCCTCCCTCTTTCTCCCATCTTACTATTTACTCAGCAGATTCAGAAATACATATTTTCCAATATGACTGGAATATTTTCAGATGCTGTACTTGAGGTAGAGGAGCTATTTATTTTTAAGTGGGAGGCGGGTATTAAGTGATGTAGCTAGAAGTTAGGGAGAGTAGATGGATGGAACTGGGATATTTGTTTGGGTTGGGAGACTGAATTTGGACAGGTTCTGCCAGGAATGGTAGGTGTACTAAAGAGATGGTGGATGATTAATGTTTGTCTCTATGTGTATATATTGTTTTAGATCTGCTTCAATAAACAACGTTGTCTGCATGTTTTTTAATGATGTAAAATTTCAAAGATGGTCTACACATTTTTAAATTAAATCTTCCTGGTAGGATTATTTAGTTGTCCACATCGTACTAGTGAAACTGCACTCTGTAAAACTGAATTAAAAATCTCTGTTGATCTCTCAGGAGTTTCTCAAAATTGTCTTCTGATCGCCCCTTAATAGCAGCAGGGTTACAGATTTGGAAGACAATTGCAATCAAATTCAATTTGACCTCTTTCCCTCTCCTTAACCTCTCTATAGGGGGATCCTGATTTACTCAAAATATTGTCTACTATGGTTTCTAAGAGATTGAATAAGCAAGTTGATTAATAAAACAGGACAGGCTTTACATAATGGTCTTTACTAGATTTTTCAAAAATTGAAAGAAAAAATGGGACTCGCTAATGTTTTGATATTCAGATACTTACAGTTGAAGCTAATGTCTAAATCTCCTTACAGAGAGAATCCAATAGAGTTCTTACTCTTTGAGCATGTTGTAATATTTAATTACTGTAGTAAGGATCTCATATCTAAATTATATGCTCTTCTGTAAATAATTCTTGTTGTGCACCCCGTCCGCGCTTGGCCTGCGCATGGGCCTGCTCACCTTGCTAGCTCCTCTGCAGGTCACACGTCGGCCTCCCCAGCGGCAGCCGCAAGCTCCTCCAGGCCTCGGCGTCCCGCAGCGGCGGTCGCCGGGCCTTCCACTGCACACCAGGCCTCATGCTGGAGTTCAGCATCCTCCGTGGCGTCGGCCACACCCCTATGTGCGCGCAGACCGCCCGGTCTCTTCTAGGACTAGAGGCGGGTCCTAGCTCCACGGTGCGCCCTGATTGAACATACTACTTAAGGAAGTTCCTGCCTGCACTTCCTTGCCTTGACAATCGGGTCGGCACTGTATGTGTACTAGTTTGCCTCCACGTTCACAGTCTTCTTCCAGCCTTGTTCCAGTCCTGTTTCAGCCTTGTTACAGCATCCTTTTGTTCCAGCCTTGTTCCATCGTCCTTCCGTTCCAAGCATCCTTTTGTTCCAGTGTCTGTCTGTCCCTGTCTCCCCAGGTAGTACCTTCGGACTGACTCTCTGGTACTACCTCTGCCTGCTTCCTTGACCATTCTGATTGATGTCTGGATTCTGACCTTTGCCTGCCTTCGTGACCTCATCTGACCTCTGGAACCTGACCCCTGCTTCGTTGACTACTCTCGGACTGGTTCTTGGATCCTGACCCCGGCTGCTATTGACTACGCCTCTTGATTCTGGCTCTGTCCCTTGCCTTGTCATTGCTTACGCTATATTGGCCTTCTCTGATACTCCAGGCCTATAGTCTAGTGACCGACCTCGCTCCCTTGCTACTGGTGGGCACAACCCTCTACCTCCTCTCTGGGAGACCCTACAAGGCCCACCTAAGTCCAAGCGACCTGGGTCCCCAAGGGCTCCACCCAGGGGGACCACGGGCTCCCAGTGGTGAAGCTCCTCCTAGCCTCTGTCTCCTCCTGTGCTCCGCCACCTGGGGGCAGGTGCTCCCTGGGCCCTGTCAGGGAGCCGTCCTACACTGCTCCAGGACAAGGGTCCACCTCCAAGAGCAACAATTCTATGCCCAAGAAGATAGCATACAAGAAAGCCTGTAGATGGAATATTCTAGAGCAAGAATGGATGGAAATTTTCAAAAGTTGTATTGAAGGGTAATTCATTAGGAATTAGTATATAAGAGCTATTATACACCAGCAAAACTTAAAAAGATGGGTATTAAAGATTCTGATGCCTGTTGGAGGAAGTGTAATGAAAAATGGATCTAACTCTATATTTGGTGACAATAAGGGATATGCAGAGGCAATATTTTTGTCTCAGTTTGTTTATTCATCTTGTAGGTTACCTCCATTTGTTTGGTTAATTGAAAATGAGAAAATAATTTTCATTTATTTGTTTCTTTTGTTTAATGTTTTCCATTAAAGTCAATGGAAGAAGCAATGCAGCTTAATTTGAGCTCCACAATTGGGGTTTTCTAATCAATTTTAATGAATGTTGTGAGTAGACATCATCAGGGAAGAGAACTCCAAGGCACCAAGTTTGTGGCAAAGTTGCACCAAAAATGGTATGAATAACCTAGGGCACTGTAAAAGAGGAAAAGAGTATCAGCAATGGCAGGAGTTCTCCAAGGCCCATGAGAGAAGTGAAGAAGCAGCAAGAGTAGTATGAATATCCTAAAGCTTCAAAAGAAGGCACCAACAACAGTTGTATGTACTCCCAAAGGCAGCACAAGGGGGCAAAGTAGCACCAAGAGTAACATGAATATCTTAAGACATCTTGAAGGAGATATGAAGGAGTAAAGGAAGGAGAAAAAACTGGGAGTGTACAAAGATGAAAAATTTGCTTTATTTTTCGGTTCATTTTTGGGAGGGTTTTTTCTCACGAATTTCATTTTCTGGAATGTTTGATTTGTTTCATTCATTTAAAAAAAGAATCAAACATTAAACAAAACAAACAAAAAAACCCTGAAATGGGGCCTCCCTAGCCTCCTGTCCCCTCCACCCATGCTTCCCACCCAGAAAAATGGCGGGGCCAAGATCCTCCCCAGCCCCCACCTACCCGGTTTTGTGGGGATCCGCTGGCGAAACCTAGGCCTAGGCCAAAACCTCAATCTTGTGTAGGCCAAGGAGCAATACGTCAGCTTGACCTCGGTCTATGCAAGGTCGATGGCTCAGCCTTGACTGGAGCCCTGGCCCAGACCCAATGCTGCGGCCTGGCCTAGAGGTTGAGTCCTGATTTCGTCTCCCTCATTTGTATCAACTGAGGGAGACGAAGAAAACAATCAAGTTGGCAAAAAATCAAGCAGAAGAGAGGATTGCCAAGGAGATAAAAAATGGTGACAAAACATTTTTCAGATACATCAGCGAAAAGAGAAAGGTCCAAAGTGGTATAGTGAAATTGAAAGGTGGTAATGATCAATGTGTGGAGACAGACGAAGAAATGGCAGAAATATTAAACGAATACTTCAGCTCTGTGTTCACTAAAGAAGACCCTGGAGAAGGACCATCTCTACACAACAAGAAACTGGAGGGAAGTGGAATAGATGAAAATCCTTTTACAGTAGAAAATGTGTGGGAAGAGCTAAAGAACCTGAAAGTGGACAAAGCCATGGGGCCTGATGGGATTCATCCAAGGATATTGAGGGAGCTCAGAGATGTTCTGGCGGGTCCGCTGTGTGACCTGTTCAATAGATCCCTAGAAACGGGAGTGGTGCCGAGAGACTGGAGAAGAGCGGTGGTGGTCCCGCTTCACAAGAGTGGGAACAGGGAGGAGGCTGGCAACTACAGGCCGGTTAGCCTCACTTCGGTGGTGGGAAAAGTAATGGAGTCTCTGCTGAAAGAGAGAATAGTGAACTATCTACAGTCCGGAGAATTGATGGACCAGAGGCAACATGGATTCACCAGGGGAAGATCCTGTCAGACAAATCTGATTGACTTTTTTGACTGGGTAACCAAGGAATTGGACCAAGGAAGAGTGCTCGATGTCATATACTTGGATTTCAGCAAAGCTTTTGATACGGTTCCGCACAGGAGACTGGTGAATAAAACGAGAAGCTTGGGAGTGAGTGACAAGGTGGTGACCTGGATTGCAAATTGGTTGACGGACAGAAGACAATGTGTGATGGTAAACGGAACCTTCTCTGAAGAGAGAGCGGTTTTTAAGTGGTGTACCGCAAGGATCGGTGTTGGGACCGGTCCTGTTCAATATCTTTGTGAGCGACATTGCGGACGGGATAGAAGGTAAGGTTTGTCTTTTTGCGGATGACACTAAGATCTGCAACAGAGTGGACACGCCGGAAGGAGTGGAGAGAATGAGACGGGATCTAAGGAAACTGGAAGAGTGGTCGAAGATATGGCAGCTGAGATTCAATGCCAAGAAGTACAAAGTCATGCATATGGGGAGCGGAAATCCGAATGAACTGTATTCGATGGGGGGGGGAAAGGCTGACGTGCACGGAGCAGGAGAGGGACCTTGGGGTGATAGTGTCTAATGATATGAAGTCTGCGAAACAATGCGACAAGGCGATAGCAAAAGCCAGAAGAATGCTGGGCTGCATAGAGAGAGGAATATCGAGTAAGAAAAGGGAAGTGATTATTTCCTTGTACAGGTCCTTGGTGAGGCCTCACCTGGAGTACTGTGTTCAGTTCTGGAGACCGTATCTACAAAAAGACAAAGACAAGATGGAAGCGGTACAGAGAAGGGCGACCAGGAAGGTGGAGGATCTTCATCGCATGACGTACGAGGAGAGATTGAAGAATCTAAATATGTACACCCTGGAGGAAAGGAGGAGCAGAGGTGATATGATACAGACTTTCAGATACTTGAAAGGTTTTAATGATCCAAAGGCAACAACAAACCTTTACCATAAGAAAAAAATCAGCAGAACCAGGGGTCACGATTTGAAGCTCCAGGGAGGAAGATTCAGAACCAATGTCAGGAAGTATTTCTTCACGGAGAGGGTGGTGGATGCCTGGAATGCCCTTCCGGAGGAAGTGGTGAAGACCAGAACTGTGAAGGACTTCAAAGGAGCGTGGGATAAACACTGTGGATCCATAAAGTCAAGAGGCCGCCAATGAAGAGTGGGTGACTCGCCAGAATGATGGCTACTGCCTGGAGACAATACCCTTATTCAATAAACATACACATGGTTACTGTGACTCCAACATCACTCTAAGCTTCAACAGCAAGAGGAAATGTGGAAAAAAGGATTTGCACTCACAAAGACGGGAGTAGCTGGCTTGTTACGGCGGTTACTACCCCAAACCAAATATCCAAATTACTACCTCCACCTTCCTCTATTCCTGATGCCTTTCAACTAGCTTGATCACTCCATTCTTATACTTCACTTTCAATGCATATCCAGCATAGTTCTCTGCTTCAACAGCAGGGGAAAAGAAAAACTGTTACTTCACACATCCAGCAGAGCTCTCTGCTTAAACGGCAGGGGAGAAGAAAAAAGGGTTCGCACTCACAAAGCGGGGAGTAGCTGGCTTGTTACGGCGGTTACTACCCCAAACCAAATGTACCTGATACTTCACTCTCGACGCATATCCAGCATGGCTCTCTGCTTCAATGGCATGGGAGAAAGACTGATACATCACAAATTTCCAGCATAGCTCTCTGCTTCAACGGCAGGGGAAAAGAAAAACTGATACTTCACCCATATCCAGCATAACTTCAACGGCAGGGGAGAAGAAAAAAGGATTCTCACTCACAAAGCGGGGAGTAGCTGGCTTGTTGCGGCGGTTACTACCCCGGGCCAGATGTGCCTGGTACTTCACTTTCGATGCATATCCAGCATAGCTCTCTGCTTCAACGGCAGGGGAGAAGAAAAAAACTGATACCTCACGCATATCCAGCATAGCTCCCTGCTTCAACGGCAGGGGAGAAGATAAACAACCAATAAGGGCTGTATAACATAATCTGGGTAAAAACAAATAAGCATGGGTGTAGCTTGCTTATTGCGGCGGTTACTACCCCTAACTAATCAAGCTTGATATTTCACTTGGATGCAGCTCCATCACCGCTCTCTACATTAATGGCGGGGGTGGAAGGGAATTAGAACCAAGAGGCGGGGGTGGAAGGGCGGGGGTGGAAGGGAATTAGAACCAAGAGCTAAGAGAAACAGATAAGTATGGGAGAAGAAATGAGGGAAGCTTGCTGGGCAGACTGGATGGGCCATTTGGTCTTCTTCTGCCGTCATTTCTATGTTTCTATGTTTCTATGTTTCTATGATGCCAAGGTCTAGACCTGGACCCAGGCACATAGCTGGAGCCCAACCCAGAGGCCAGGTCCTGATGCCTGGGTCTCCATCTAGGCCAAAGGCTGGAGCTCGAGCCCAGGCCTGATGCTGCAGCCTGGCCTGAAGGCTGAATCCTGACACCAGGCCCTTTGCCCAGATCCAGGCCCAACACTGTGGCCCTGCCTGGAGGCCAGGAACCAATGTCTGGGTCTTGGTCTAGGCCAGGGCCCAATGCCACAGCCCAGCTTGGAGGCTGGGCCCCAACACAAGGACTTTGGCCTGGATCCAGGCCCAAAGTCGGGGCCTCGGCCTAGGCCATAGCCCAAGTTAATGCTGCAGCTTGGCCCAGAGGCCGGGTGCCAATGCCAGGGCTTCAGCCCGGACCCAGGCCCAATGCTGGGGCCCAGACTGGAGGCAGGTCCCATGCCTGGGCCTCAATCTAATTCAGAGCCTGACCATGGTCCAACACCCTGGCATGGGTAAGAGGCTGGGTCCTGATGCCAGGGCCTTGGCCCAGATCCAGGCCTGATGCCAGAGCCTGGCTTGGAGGCCAGGTCCCAATGCCTGGGCCTCAGCCTAGGGTCAGGCCTAGGCCCAGAGCCCAGGTCTCGGAGCTCCTATGATCGCGTCCTCTTCTTTTGTCTTTATTCTTAAGCTGATGCCATTTTCTGGGGGCCCACTAGAGTTAATTAACTCTGGCAACCCTAAGTGCGACCCCACCAGATAGCATCAGTTTAAGAAGAAAGAAGAACGAAGAGGACATGATCATTGGAAGTCCAAGGCCTGGGCTCCATCATATCCCCTCTTTGCTATCTCTTCTCCAAGATGAACAGCCCTAACTTCTTTAGCTTTTCGTCATAGGAAAGCCATTCCATCCCCTTTATCATTTTAGTCGTCCTTCTCTGTACCTTCTCCATCACAACTATATCTTTTTTGAGATGCGGCAACCAGAACTGAACACACCGTGGAGCAATATAGAGGCATTATGACATTCTCTGTTTTATTCACCATTCCCTTCCTAATAATTCCTAACATTTTGTTTGCTTTTTTGACCTTTGCAGGACATTGAGCCGACAATTTCAATGTATTGTCCACTATAATACCTAGATCTTTTTGCTGGGTAGTAACTCCTAACATGAAACCTGACATCATGTAACTACAGCATGGGTTATTTTTCCCCTATATGTATCACCTTACACTTGTCCACTTTAAATTTCATCCGCCATTTGAATGCCCAATCTTCTAGTCTTGTAAGGTCCTCCTGCAATTTATCACAGTCCGTTTGTGATTTAACTACTCTGAATAATTTTGTGTCATCTGCAAATTTTATCACCTCATTTGTGGTTCCCCTTACCAGATCATTTAAATATTTTAAAAAGCACCAGTCCAAGTTCAGATCTCTGAGGCAATCCACTGTTTACTTTTTTCCACTATGAAAACTGACCATTTAATCCTATTCTCTGTTTCCTGTCTTTTAACCAATTTGCAATCCACAAAAATACATTGTCTCCTATCCATGAGTTTTTAATTTTCTTAGAAGCTTCTAATGGGGGACTTTATCAAATGCCTTCTGAAAATCCAAATCACTACCTCTTCTGACACCTTTAACCACATGTTTATTAACCCCTTTAAAAAATGTAGCAGGTTTGTGAGGTAAGGCTTCCTTAGGTAAATCCGTGCTGGCTGTGTCCCATCAAATCAATGTTATCTATATGTTCTGTGATTTTGTTCTTTAGAATAGTTTCCACGTTTTTTTCCAGTTCTGAAGTCAGGCTCCCCAGGCTATAGTTTCCCATATTACTCCTGGAGCCCATTTTAAAGGGCTGCCAACTGTTATAGTCCCCGAGGGCGTAGCAGTACCAGGTTTTTCTGTTGTCTGGGAGTACAACTTTAAGGTCTCTCTACCTCAGTGCTGCATCTTGAGACTGGCTTACTCTCCTTGGAGTGGAATGATAAGTGTCCCAAGTTGGTTGGGATGTCCCTGGTGTATGTGAATCCCCTTCCTCACAGTACCTGAGGTTCAAGGGTATTCCCAATCTCCAAAACCTGGTAGTGTCTCTGTACCAGGTAGAGACTCGGGGGCACACTTTGTCCCAGGTAGAGATTCGGGGACTTACTTTGACAGGCATGAACCTTATTCATAAGCCATGGCATGTTGCAGCTGATCTCAGTCTCTCAAATTTACCACTAATGCCCTTTTTAGTATTTGCATTGTACAAAAGAGAGAATCTCCTTCTAGAGTTCATAAGGTGTAATCTTACAGGTAACATATCAAGATGTGCTTGAAAATTCTTCTTAATCAGACCAATGGCACCCAATATGATTGGGGCTCTTTCTGTATCTTTCTGCCACATTTTCTTGATCTCTGATTGCATCTCTTGGTACTTAAGGATATTTGCTTTCTCCATATGATATACAGAATAATCGCTGGGAACTGACATTTCTATCAACAATGTCATTCTTGTGTTATTCTCTTTCAGCACAATAACTTCCTGTTGGTGGGAATAGGAATGTCCCAGGTGATCACAACCTTGTCATTCTCTTCTATTCTGTTCTGGTTGTTCTCCCAATGTTTGTTTGGTACATTGATGCTATAATGTTTACACAGCATCCAATTAATAAACTGTGCTACTTTTTTGTGCATCTCTGTATACTGGCCTTTTGACATCAGCACATCACATCCTGTGATGAGATGCGTAACCGTTTTCAGTTCTGTTCTGTAAAATCTGCATTTGTTCATTTTACCAGTCTTTTCTATGCTAGCTGAGGACCACCTCATCTGCAGTCCACTATCCTGTGTGCAATTACCAATTTCCCTTTCATAGGTTTGAACTCACCTCTTTTCAACTATTGGTGTGTCAAATCTTTTATTTTTATTTTTTTATTTTTATTTATTTAATTTTATATACCGGCAACCGTTTGCACATCGTGCCGGTTTACAAGTAACTTACAACAAAAGATATATAGGCGTAGCCTTTACAGAGAACGGTGTATAACATAAACGCAGAAACAGAATAAATAACTAAATAACTAATAAATAACTAAATAACTAAAGGGAGGGATGGAGGGGGGTAGTCGAGACAAATGGGGGGGCAGGGGGAGGGTGCAAACAGACACAGGGGGATAAGATATGAATTGGGATTCGAGGGAGAAATATGTACACTTGTTATATACAAAATTGTATGAATCATTAGAAGGGGAGGGTATTGGGTGTAGGACCTGAACGGGGGATGTTGGAGAGAGATGAGGGTTGGGCTAGCATGTTAGTTGGTGGAGCTGATGAGGAAAGGGGGTAAGCTTGGAGGAAAAGCCAGGTTTTGAGTTTCTTTTTGAAAGTAGGTGTGGAGGTTTCGGTACGTAGGTCAAGAGCCATGTGTGGCTGCTGAAGTAGCTCTCTCTGCTTCCCGCTGTACTTATGCTCATGATAATTATCCTTCCTTGTTTACTGATCTGATTCTTTAAAGAGTTTCTTTTCTTGTCTTGCCAATTCTGTAGCTTCTTTACCTTCATGTACTGGTGGATCTTTATTCATTCCTTCTATTCGCCATAACTCCTTTATGTGTATCCAGATATCCTTCTCTTTTTCTTCAACTCTTCTTTCCAAACTCACTTTAGAGGGTGACCTCCTTGGAGGAAAGGCCTTCTCTGGAAGACAGTTGTTAAGTCTTCCCAGATGTAGGATAAGGCAGAAGAAATATACTTTCTTCCCTAAACTCAAGTACACAAAAGGGTGAAAAAACTTCTTCCTTTACCTCAAGATCACTGCAGCCCCATCTTGATCTGGGCAAAGAGGTATGCAGAATCATCCTGGTCCTCCTGGGTAGGTGAAATAGCCTCCCAGAATAGCACAGGTCTTTACAGGAAGACAACTCAAACAACTCAGAAAAAGGGCAAAAACTCTCTCTCTCTCTATTCCCTTTCAGCCCTGCAAAGAAAATAGCTAGGCAATGCCTCTCCCTTCCTGTTCTAGGCTAAGGTCTAAAATGGGAGATAGCATAAAAAATACTCCTGACTCCCCCAACTAAAACTCCAGACTGCAACAATACTACCTAAACTCCTCTTCCCTTTGTTGCGCCCATCGCTGCCCGACGTCTCCACTCCACCCACCTTACCACATTGGCGACTCCCTCCAGGATTGATGGTAGGCTGGCTGCCGTGGCGTCTCTCTGTCGACTTCGTCCGGCATCTCCGGACCGGCCCGATGCTGCAATCCGCCATGTTGACCTGACGCCTACGGGCGCGCACGCGGCCCTACCTCATGTACCAGAAGTGGCGCGAACCTCAGGGGCGATCCCCTGAGATGACGTCATCCGCTTCAGATATTTAAAGGTCTCTGAATTGCTAACAAGTGGAGTTAGCAAGGAATGGCAACGGACTCGCTACGACTTTCCAAGCTACTCTGCCTCCTTGGACTTGGATAGCTCAAGTGTTTTCTGGACATGGTACTAGGACATACAGTGACGGACTGGGGGGGGTCTGGTCACAATATCCTTTCTGAAGCCTACAGAACTGAATACAATACTCTAGATGCAGCCTCATCAATGACCTGTAAAGAGATATGTAGTGGACCCATCAGAACTGAGTTCCCTAAATATTCTTGGATGTATCCCAAGTGGTCCCATGGCTTTGTCCACTTTCAGTTTTGCCAGTTGTTCACCCACACTGAGATTTGTAAATGTTGTGGTATCTTCCCCACTCCCATATGTGCTCTTACTAACCCTCAGCAGTCCTTCTTCAATCCCTTCTTCAGTGAAAACCAAAAAGAAGTATTTGTTTAGCATTTCTGCTTTTTCCTCACCTGTTTTCACATGTTGATCTTTATCTCCTCTCCATCTTATAATACCACCTCTGACCTTCCTTCCTTCAATGATGTACCTGAAAAAAAAACGTATTGCTTCACTTTGCCTCTTTAATTGCCCTTTCTTTTATTGGAGTTTTGCATTCTTATTTCTTTTCCCACTTCTTTTAGTTTTACTACATATTTTTTGCTGTGTTCTTCTTTCTGAAATCCTTTTTACTTTTTGAGTGCTATTTACCCTTAGTTTTTCAGCAGCCTCTTTGGAGAACCATACCAGTTTCTTTTTTCTCTTACTTTTATTTACTTTTCTGAAATAAAGATTCGTTGCCTTTACTATAGCTCCTTTTAGTTTAGCCCACAGTGTTATGGACGTAGCAGTGGACCCTTGGGTCGGCCTAGCGGAGTGAGATGGTAGAAGAGGAGAGCACTCCGCGGTGAGGAAGTAGGCCAGGAGGCAGCGCCAAGCCGTACGTAGAGCTGAAGTCTTCACCCTGGAAGCTTGAGGACCCCCCGAGAGGAGCTCGTGAGGTCCCAGACTGCTGGGGCTTAGGAGATCAACGGTGCGGAAGAAGAAGAAACGGTCCGAGGTCGAGGCAGGTGGCGAGAACGGAGCTCAGGAGCAAGCTGAGGTCAAGAGCCGAAGAAGCCAACCAAGAGACGTCAGGAACAGCGGAAGCTGGAGGCAGGGAAAGGTGGACCTGGATCAAGATCCCAGGAGCCGGATCACCCGGAGCAGGAGCAAGATTACCAGGATCAAGAGCAGGGTCAGCAGGAGCAGGAATGCCAGGAACAGGAACAAGATCACCAGGAGCAGGATCAGCAGGAACAGGAACAGAATCCGCAGCAATGCAACTAGCCACTCACACGGAGGAACCTCGTTGCAAGGCGAATACTGGAAGCAGTCGCTGGCTTTAAATACTAGCCGGTGTCTGATGTCATCTTTTGGGCGGCCCGCGGTCTGGCGGGAAAAGCCCTTTAAATCGGGCTTCCTCGCACGCGCGCATGCCCAGAGGGGGAGGAGTCAGGTTCTGGGGCTCGGCGGCGTCTCCCTCATGGAGACACCACTGCGAGAAGGCCCGACTAGGCCCAATGAGCCGCATGCCCCGCAGCGGACCACCCAAGAGGCCAGAGCAAGCCCGGACACCCCAAGAGCCCCGACGCTGCCGCCACGGAGCTGGAGGTAAGGACCCAGTCGCAAGACCGCAACACACAGTTCTTCTACTTCACCTATCCCTACCACCCTGCCAGTACCTTCTTGAGGTGCTTCTCCATTTTGGCTAAGTCATTATTTTTGAAATCCAGCATTTTGAGCTTTGTATGATTCCTCTCCACCTTTGTTTTTATATCGAGCAATACCATTGAATAATAACTAATACTACCCAGATGTTAGAGACTCTCTCCATCTGTAAGTATCAGACCCAGTAATCCCCCTTCCTGCGTAGATCCTATCACCATTTGTCTAAGGAAAGCCCCTTGAATGGAGTCCAGGATCTCTTTACTTGTAATGGAGTCTTCCGACAGAATACTCCAGTCCACATCTGCAGGTTAAAATCTCTCACCAAAGCCTGCCCTAATTTCTTTGCCACTTTTGGATGTCTTCCACCAGATCTCTGTCCATTTCCTTCACTGGAGTCAGAGGTCTATGGACCAGGATTTCTCGACTCTGTCCTTGGGGCACACCTAGCCAGTAAGGTTGTCAGGATATCCATAATGAATATGCATGAGATAGATTTGTATACAATGGAGGCAATGCTTGCAGATCTCTCGTGTGCATATTCATTGTGGAAAACCTGACTAGCTAAGTGTGCCCCGAGGCTGGGTTGAGAACAACTGCTATAGATTACCTAGTGCAGATGGGAATGGAATTAGCTCTTTCCAGTGCAACCTACAGCATCTTCTTTCTCACTCCACGCATTTCTGTTGCTTTGATATTTGGATGTGCCATCCTTTGATATTTGGATGTGTCATCCTTCATGACAAGCTATCAGAGATCTGATTAAAGATGCCGATCAACCTTATTTAGATAAATTGTTTGGAACTTTGATATAAGGTCCCTCTGATGCAGTCTCCATGAAACATGGTTCGTGTCAGGGGGACCATTTACTTCCATGCAAGTTTGATTGTCCTTTGATACATCATAAAGAAAAGGGATAAATAACTGCAATTTAGTAAACATTCTGGTGGACATTTGAGTTTATCTTCTCTATTCTCCTTTGATTTATGGAAGGCTTTGATATTTTTTACATAAAAAACAAATCCTCCCTCTTTTCTCCAATCCTATCCTTTCTAAAGAGATTGTAGCTCGGTATGGCCATATCCTATCTATGGAACTCATTGAACCATGTCTCTGTGATAGTAAATATATCCAGGCTGCCTCTAACATTAGGGCTTGTGTGTTTAAAATTTCATTGCCTAGACTATTTTTTTCCTTGGGTTGCTTGTACTCTATATATCCTCATACTGGCTCATTTCTACCTGACTCTCTAGAGTAGACTAGCACTTCTGCTTGTTTTCTTAGAATTTCACTTTGTTTGACAGAGGTGACAGTTCAAGTCCGTTGGTTTATGTCCATCACTCTCCTCTTCTAGTTTAAATGCCTATTGGTGTATGATCTAAATGTTTCACCTAGAAACTTTTTTCCACTCACCGAAAGATATAGACCATCCTTAGAGTATAACCTTGTATACCCTTGTATACGCTTGTATACCATTCATACCCTTCTTAGCCCCCAATGTATCCAAATCATCTTCTTTGTGCCAGGTTTTGAGCTACTTATTGAAATCAGCCATATGACATATCCTTTCCTCTCCCTTACCACAAACAGGTAATATCTCTGAAAACGTTTTCGTCTTTGCCAAATGCTTAAACCCATTGCCTAAATGCTGGAACTCGCTTTGCACTAATCCAACTCTGTTTGTAGCTAGGTCATCTGCTCCCAAGTGCATTATAAAATCAAGATGAGAGTCCTTTCCTTCTTTTTTGACAGTGCTATGAATCAGGTTTATATTTCTGCTTAGCTGAGGATCATGATAGACATTTAGATATCCATATTCAGTAAGCTGGTGAGTAGACAAGTCATCTGGCTAAAGTTAGCATGTTAACTAGTCACAGATATTCATTGGGACAAGTCTTCCGCTGAATATACTCAGCTAAAGTTATTTGGGTAACATTGCCTGGATAACTTTAATATTAAACAGCTATATTCAAAATATAGTCGGTTAAATAACAAAAAATGCCCTTCTGAGTCAGTAGGCCTGATTACCCCCAAACTCTCCCAAAATCTGGCATAATGCCCAATGGCATAACATCCCTATAGTAGCCTGAGAAGCCTCCCCCCTCCTGATTTTGCAAATACTATGTGGGCTCTGGATTCCCTGATAACTCCTATCCTCCTACCCTTCCTCCTCCCTCCTCCAACCTCTCACACCCACACCCTCCCCCAACCCTTAGCCCAAGCCTTTGACTCTACCTGGTATCCCCTAAAACCCTGAAGCCACCAGGAGCATGGTACATTTATACCACTCCCAGCTGCTTATGGTGGGGTGGGAGGCAAGGGGCAGGGGTTGTGGGGGAGGGGGTGGGTGGTAGTTAGGGTGGGGCCTGAAGCCTATGTAGTATTAGCAAATAGATCGTGGGGGAGGTAGAGAGGTTCCTGGGGCTGCTATGATACAAAATTCCATATAAATCTTTTGGGGGATTTGGTGAGGGGAGGGGGGCATTGAGATATATGCCCGGCATACTTGTTATTGATTTTGGAGGGTAGAGGGGTGGATGTTTAGGCCTGCTGGCTCAGAAGGGAGTTCTTTTTTTCCTTGCTACTTAACTGGTTATATTTTGAATTTAGCCAGCTAAGATTAAAGTTATCTGGATACACGTATTCTTATAACTTTATAACTGCTCTCAGAATAAATTCTCTGGCTAACTTGTCTCTGCTCCAGAGTGCCTTCAGCTTTTACTTGGACAAACTCTTCTCAATATGGATCTCTTAATTTTTCCCCCCCTCCAAATGTGTCTTCAAGTTAATGCCTCTGATAATTGAGACTCCCAGCAGAAGGATTATTCTGTTTTGGAATATTTTGACAGGGTCTTCAGGTTTTTGGGTACTGTAGGTAGCATTTGTCATATCTGTTACCACATCAGACTAAATGAATCAGACTAAATGAATCAGATGCAAAAGCATGGGAATCATTTCTGAAAGTTATCTCTTTGTCAAAGGCAAGATTGCATATCCTAAGAATAAAAGGTAAATAGTTCATATTAACTGGGAAACATGTTTCTGATTTTCAGCTGACTTCCAATTTAAAGCCAATGGTTTGTTATCAGTAGCATTCTGGGAGCTGTAGCCCTCGATGCTTTATAGTGAGAAAAACAGGACCGCAAGTCCCAGAAGGCTTAAATGCAGAAGATAAAAGTAATGGACTAGCCTTCATCTCCCTGATGAACTGGAGTTCACTAGCAGATTTATACCCTACATTGCCTGCCTATCTTTCTTTTTTTCTCATTTTCTGTCCACTCAGATCTCGAGATAACATTAAGTAGTTGGGAATAGGTCAAATGGTGCTATGAAAACTGGCTATGTAAAGAAAGCTGCTTCACTACCAGATAAATAGCTAAACAGGGTTATTTCCTTACCCTTACACATTTTTTAACCCTTAACTATTTTAGATCAGTTCTTTAACTAATAATGAAAATCTAAATCCAATGAATACCAAACATCGCAGGCCCAGTCACTGATCTCTGCCTTCTCCTATCAGTCTCATCTCACTCTATGTAACATGTAGTCGCTCACTAGTGACTTAACAATGTGGTTTCTTATTACTGTGCCAGCAGACAAGCACTCAGCTAAAATTGCAAGCACGGCACCACAATTACAGAATCTAGTCTCTTGGCTATATGATCTGGGATTTTTCACTCTAATGAATAATTATGTTTTCCTTTCAAAATATTTTGAGATTTTAGTCATATTTCAATATCAAAATTAGAGCACACTTTTGACTTGGTATAATCCCTATTCATGCTAATGGATAGGGATTATACGCTGAAACAAAAGTATTTCCTAACAGCAATAAAACTCAAAAAACTCCCAAAGTGTGGGTAGTTAGCAGCAAAGGGCACCACCTTTTAATAGTGAAATCTCCTCCACAGAGACAGCATGCATGACAGACAGCGGGCTCACGCACTAGAGTGTTATTTAAACATAGTCCCGGCAACCACCAAATTAGCACACAGGTCAATCTAACAAAACAAAACAAAGCTAGTTGGTGGAGGAGGAAGACACAAGTAAGACACTCACTTCCTGTCAGCCTGGAGTGGAGGGAGCGAGAGACCTGGCTGCGCTGGTGGCTGATGAGGGAGAAGGAGAGAGAAGGGAGGCATGGAAGCTGCTGATTGGGGAGAGGGGAAGAGAGAAGAGAGAATGTTGGTGACTGATGAGGGAGAAGAGAGGCATAGAGGTCGCTAATTTGGGGATGAGGAGAGGAGAAGAGAGTGTGGTGATGGCTGATAAGGGAGAAGGAGAGAGATGGGAGGCATGGAGGCTACTGATTGGGGGATGGGGAGAGGGGAAGAAAAAAGAGAGTGCTTTCAGGGGCAGGAGAGAGCATCAATTTAAAAAAAACAAAAACAAAAAATGCCCCCTCCTCCAACAAAATTCGTGACAGGGGTCCCATGATAAAATTGAGTACCTGCTCATACTCCCTGCAAGAATTTTGTATAAAATCTTTTAGTTTTGCCACTCAGTTGATTTATTGTATTTTAAATAAAATTGTATAACCTTTCTCTTTTGGTCTCTTGTCATTGACTCACACTGTCTGTCTCCTAGCCAGATCCATTACGCTGATCTGGACTGGTGCCCACTGAATTTCTCTCTCTCCCCCATACCTTCCTTTGTATGAATGAAAATAGAGATTTGGCTGATTGCCCAACTCTGGCAGAGGCTCCAGACTTTTATCAATGGACTCTACAGTATATCAGGTCAGTGATGAGTCATAGTCTGATCCTATTACTGTTTGTTAATACCATTGACTAGGGAGGTCATCTTTGTATTTCCTCCTCAGCAGTTTAACCTGATATATAAAGAAGTTACAGAAGAGCTTACAAGAATTATTTATTTAACAATTTATATTATGCCTCATTCAATACCTATAATTCTAAGCTGATTACAAAAAGGGAAATATTCAACAGCGACAATATTTTGGTAAAACAGTTACAACTATTATAAGACAATACAAAATATGGTAAAATACATAAAACTATTAAAATTAAATGGAGAAAAAAATGAAGCAATCCCCACATAACATCCTCATTAAAATGAATCCATTAAAACTGAAAAAGATGCATTTTAAAAACTGAGAGGTCCATATTCAGAAGTTATCCAGCTAAATTAATATTTGAGCACTTATCTGGCTAAATACTAGGTGGATAACTTTTTACCTGGCTAAAATTTGGCCAAATAGGTCAGCTGTATTCCAGGGGCGAAATGGGAGAGAACTGAGTTAGCTGGATAAGTTATCTGGCTAATTCTGGTCGTGGTCTGAAGTAAACTGGATAAACGTATCCAGCTTTATTTAAGATAGCCAGGTATATTCAGCGGCATGACCATGGGCTAAGGGCCTGGTTTTAAAAAGAATTTACTTGAGTAAAATTGGCTTTTACTTCAGTGAATGCACTTTACCCATGTACGTGGGCTTTTGAAAATTGCTGCAATCTATACCACTGAATTGTCCCTAGGATTTACTCACATAAGTGCACTTTACTCGAGTAAATGGCTTTTGAAAATTGCCACAATAGCAGTTAGATTTATGCACGTAACTCCTTTTGAAAATTACCCCCTTAGCCTGATAAGTTTAACTGGCTAACTAGCTGAGCTGCATAGCAGTTGAATATGGATCTTACTTAATAAACTTTACTGCTAAGTTAGGCTTTACATTTCCTTAACATAAGTTTCGAGGCATTAAGGCATTAATGAAAAAGTTTGTCAAAAAAATTAGTCTTCAGTTTCTATTTGAACATTACTATACCTCTTTCACTCTTAAACTCCAAAGTTAATCCATTGTTCAGAATGGGATCTTTCACTGAACATGCCCTCTTGCAAGTAGCCTGCAGTCTAATCTCTTTAACAGAGGGAACTGCCAATAGCTTTGTTTACCAGTGTTAGAATTGTTTGTGTAGTAAGAAAATAGACCTTGATTCTCTGAGCTAATAAAACATAGTGAGGCAGATTTTATAAATCTGCGCACACGCGTACTTTTGTTCGCGCGATTTCAATAGATACGCGCGTATCCATTAAAATCCGGGGTCGGCGCATGCAAAGCTGCCCAAAATTGGCAGCCTGCGCGCGCCGAGCCACACAGCCTGCCTCCGTTCCCTCCGAGGCCGCTCTGAAATCGGAGCGGCCTCGGAGGGAACTTTCCTTCGCCCTCCCCCCACCTTCCCCTCCCTTCCCCTACCTAACCCACCCCCCTGGCCCTATCTAAACCTCCCCCCTACCTCTATCCCGAAAGTTACGCCTGCTGGAAGCAGGCGTAACTTTGCACACGCCGGGCCAGCTGCCGAGCTCCATGTTCCGGTCCGGGGGCTGGTCCAGGGGCCTCTGTCACGCCCCCGGAACGCCCATGGGCCGGAACCACGCCCCCAGACACGCCCCCGAAATGCCATGACACTCCGGACACGCCCCCGAAACGCCGCGTCACTCCCGCCTGGTGCGCGAACAAAAGTATGCGCGTGCGCAAATTTATAAAATCTACCCCAATATTTCTTTGCCATTGTTAGATCCCTGGGAGTGAGATACAAGAAATAGATCAAATTTTGGGCAACTGGTGTTACCCAGACTGGCCACTATTGGAGGCAAAAGCATTTCGTATTTTCAGGGATGGTAACTTTCAAACTGGAGTGCGTGCGCACATTTGTGCACATACATTGGTCCGCGCCCAGGTACATGGCCATTTTATTACATACCTATGCATATGCACGCATGTCATACATAAAATGGCATGGCTGCACGCACATTTATTTATTTATTTATTTAACATTTTTCTATACCGACCTTCATGGTTAAATACCATATCAGGTCGGTTTACATCGAACAGGGGTAAATAACTGAGATAACGGATAAAGGAAACAAAAACAGAAAGTTACATTGAAACAAGGACCGTGAACTTGGAAGCTTAAGTAGCTGGAAGAAAAAAGGCCCGAAGGGCATCAACTTAGATTAAGTTAAAAGGAGACATAATAAAAATTTCAGACTAGTGAAAGTCCACATATTAGAGGAGGTATCCATGCTGTTAAGGCATGGATACCTCCTCTAATATGTGGACTAACATGTGCGCACAAATCTAATATGTGGACTCAATATGTGGACTAACATGTGCGCACAAATCTTGCTTCTACCACGTAAATTGAGGCATTTTAAAACGAGTGAGTGGAAGTAGCCTAGTAGTTAAAGCAGCAGGCTGCGAACCAGGGAAATCAGCGTTCATATCCCACAGCCACTCCTTGTGACCTTGGTTGGGCAAGTCACTTTACCCTCCATTGCCTCAGGTACAAATTTTAGGGATGTGAATCGTTTTTTGATGATTTAAAATATCGTCCGATATTTTTTAAATCGTCAATAATCATTAAAGAGTGTGATACAATAGAAATTCCCCCGATTTATCGTGAAAAAATCGTTAATCGGGTTAGTGTCCACTAACGGGTGTTATTTGGGGGGAGGGCGGGAAAACCGGCACACCAAAACAACCCCTAAACCCACCCCGACCCTTTAAAACAAATCCCTTACCTTCCCCCACCCTCCCAAACCCCCCCAAAACTTTTTACATGTACCTGGATGTCCAGTGGAAGCCCCGGGACCGATCTCCCGCTCTCGGGCCATCAGCTGCCACTAATAAAAATGGCGCCGATGGCCCAATAAAAGAAAATCCACACCGACCCTTTAAAACTGACCCCTTAGCTTCACCCACCCTCCCGAACCCCCCCCCCCAAAACTTTTTACAAATACCTGGTGATCTAGCGGAAGTCCCGGGAGCAATTTCCCGGTCTCGGGCCGTCGGCTGCACTAATAAAAATGGTGCCGATGGCCGTTTGCCCTTACCATGTGACAGGGTATCCGTGCCATTGGCCGGCCCCTGTCACATGGTAGGAGCACTGGATGGCCTGCCCCTGTCACATGGTAGGAGCACTGGATGGCCGGCGCCATATTTAAAAATGGCGCCAGCCATCCAGTGCTCCTACCATGTGACAGGGGCCGGCCAATGGCACGGATACCCTGTCACATGGTAAGGGCAAAGGGCCATCGGCGCCATTTTTATTAGCGCAGCCGATGGCCCAAGAACGGGAGATCGCTCCCGGGACTTCCGCTAGATCACCAGGTGTTTGTAAAAGTTTTGGGGGGGTTCGGGAGGGTGGGGAAAGCTAAGGGGTCAGTTTTAAAGGGTCGCGGTGGGTTTTTTGTTTATTGCCTCGGGCGTAGCCGATAAAAACGCAATCGGGCCTCACTAAAAAAAATTAACGATGTGAATTGGAATCAGAACCGATTCCAGTTCCGATTCACATCTCTAACAAATTTTGATTGTGCGCCCTCTGGGGACAGGGAATACCTACTGTACTTGAATTGAATCCACTTCGAAGTGGCTGAAAAGCAGAATATAAATCAAATAAATAATAAATACAGCAGCCCCAGATTGTCCAGTTAAGAGATAGGTCTTCCACCCCCCCACCCCCCAGTTTGATAACCTTCATTCCCCCGTTATCCCTAACCTTTAAAACCTTGCAGATCGGCCTAGGTTCCTTTAGATTGTAACTTACATGGCATCCATGTAAGTTACATGTAAGTTACATTTTACCATGTAAGTTACAATCTAAAGGTAAGTTACAATCCTTTAGATTGTAATTTACATGGCATCTGTAATTATCTTATTCTAGTTGCTGAAATCTGTAATTATCTTACCGACGTTATCCTTTCCTGCTATTTCTCTCTTCGCCCAGTTCAATCACCCTTGTTATTTGTAACTGCTTTTCTCCGCACCTTAGATACAGTTAGAAGTTATTTGCACTCCTGTTATACTGTAAACCAGCATGATGTGATTGTATCATGAATGCCGGTATATAAAAAAACCTAAATAAATAAATCCATAGCTGAAGTAAAGTTACACAGCAGGGGGGCCTTGGCGCGCACTGGGTCTTGTCAGTATTTACGTGCCCACCTTAGGTTCATGCCCCAAAACGCTCGTGCCCCGCCCAAACCATGCCCCGACCATGCCCCTTTTTGAAAACTTTCAAGATGTGCATGCTGTGGGAGATATGCGCGTAGCTTGGTGGCTTTTAAAATCCACTCAGCGCGTGCACATTCGACTTCTTTGTATATTGAAGCCCAAATTTTAAAAGCCCGGCACGCGTAAAAACTGGGGGATACGCGAGTGGCCGAGCTGTGCCCGCGCCAAGTGCATTGTAAAAATGGCCCAGCCACGCGCTTATCCCCTGGTACGTGCAGGTGTTCCGTGCTCCTTGAAAAGGGGTGGGCCGAGGGCCAACCAAGACAGTGTCCATCAGGCCCTGTCCCGGGCAAGCGCGCACCGGCAGGTGAAGTAAGTTCCAAAATAAAAAATAAAAAGGGTAGGAAAAGGGGTTTTAGGGGTCGGGGAGGAGAGGAGAGGGGAAAAGGAGGGCAGAGTAGGAAGGGGAGCGGACTGAGAGGGAACTGGGGATAGCCCGATTGTGTCACCGTGTGCTTTTAAAGAAAATCCCCCCCTTGCATGCCACCCTCACGCACATGCAAGCACCGATATAAAATCGGGTGCGCATGTGCGTGCGGGTATCGGATTTTATAACATACGCGCGTCAGCGCACACTTGTTATAAAATCGGCGCACTTCTTTGAAAATCTACCTCTATATGCGCTTCAAGCTTTTAAAATTCACCTCTCAGCTTGTCCCTTGATGAGCGCACCAGATAAGGAAGAGAATAACATTGAAGCTGTTCAAATAAAGAGGACCAGAGTCATAATGCACCTTATGAACTAATACTATCACCTTGGATTGCAAGTTATTGGAAGCCAGTGACGCGCCTTCAGGTAAAGGGTGTCATGTTCCCCACCTTGACAACCTGAGATTAGTTTGACTGCAGCTGCTTGGATCAGCTATAAGGCATGTAATTGACTTTTAGTTAGGCCCACATAAAGTGCATTGCAATAGTCGCATGTACTTAAAATCCGTGTTTGTACCTCAGCAAGAATATCAGCTTTTATCGGCACATATTTAAATTGGCATACTAATCTTAATTTCAAGAAAGCAGCCTTTGCTATTGACTAACGCTGTGGCTGCAAGGCTAGTGAGGCATTAAAAATAACACCCAAATCTCTAATCTCAGGTTGGAATGGGAAAATCTCTTTATTTAATTTAAAAAACTGGAGGTCATCAGCGATGGCATTGTGGCTAATTCATGGAACCTTTCTCTTTTTTAATGCAACGGTGGCTTTTCATCCTTACCAAGTATTTAACAGCCTCCAATGTAGTTGCCTAGCAACGGAAGAAGCATTCCCAGAAGCGCTAAAGCCCAGATCACAGTAGGAAGGCATTGGGTGAGGGGGAGGGAGATTCTGAGGGCTGTGAAAGCTAAAATTTTTGAGTTTAAGGAGAAGTTGGAGGTGGGGGAGGGGAGGGAGTTCTCCTGGCACCAATATTTTTTATTTAACTATAAATGGGCCGTTTTGGGGGGTGAAAAGGTCAGCCCCAGAGGGCCTTTGCAACTCGGGTGGGAGGGAGGTGGGGGACAGGCCACGATGATTTTATTTTTGACTGGATGGTAACTTAACCGGATATATATCCCTTTTTGAATATATACGGTTAAGTCTAAAATTGTACGGCTAACCATAGCCAGATAACTTTATTCATAACCGGCAATATTCAAAAGAATATCTGGTTATGATTCAAGTTATCTGGCTATGCTTAGTCGGATAACTTAAAGCAAGTATATTCAGTAGGATGTGTGATTCCCGCTGAATATACGGGACAGCTTATCCGGCTGCCTGTAGCCAGTTAACTTGTCCACTAAACATCCTACTGAATATTGACCCCATTTCTCCCAGAAACTCACTCTGGGCCACACTAAGGGCTGCACAAAGGGCCGGTCCTTAGGTGCTGGATCTGCCAGGTGGTGGGGGTGGCATCAGCCTCTCAAGATGACACAGACCTGTGAAGGGCAGGGCAGGTGCTGTTCCACAACAAACAATGATGCAGCAAGGTTAGTCTCATTCAAGCAGGAAGCAATGTGGATGTGGCAGAGTCCCCTTACAAAAAGTGCTTTGTGCAGTGCAAAATGTAGTAGGCAGTACTAGCAATGTCCCTCTTTACAGGGCGGCAATGGCCTCTCAAGATGACATAGGCCTGTGGGGATGGGGCAGGCGACTTCCCGCAACAAGCATAGAAGCAGCAGGGTAAAGTTCAATTCAAGCAGGGAATACTGTGTACATGGCAGAGCCCCCTTACATATAACATGCTTAATGCAATATAAAGTGCAGCAGAATCCTGAGATACAATATTTGCCTTTCTGCTGAGAGAAAGGGAAAGGCGAACATGGTACTAATGCTTTCATAATTGCACCCTGTTAAGGTGGGAAGGGTCAGCATTTCCTGAGCAGGCTGAAATTAGGAGCTGAGCAAGCAAAGAAAGGCATGTAGGCAATAAATTATTAATCATGGCTACATATTCTTAGGGATTTTTGGTTTCAATTTTGATTTTATTTTTCCCAGGAATTTACCCATGTTTACTGTAACAAACGAAAAAAGGTGAGAAAATTAGTCAAGAAAAAAAATGAGTGAGTGATTTCTAATGATTTTGTTCCCATTTTTGTTTGCTGTAATAAACACGCATAAATTCCTTGGAAAAATAAAATGCAACCTGAAAACGAAAGACACTACTTATTCTAAGTAGTATCTAGCCGACCTTTACCACCTCCTCCATATTTCTTCACATCATCGTTTTATGTTCTAGTCTAAACCCATTTGAAGAAATATGTTTCCAATGGATGCATTTAAACTGTTCAAGGGGAATTTTAAAAGCCCGACGTGCCAAAATTAGGGGATGCGTGAATATGTCGGATTTTAAAAGCCGCCAAGATACACGCATATATGCCACTGCATGCACAAATAAAATGTTGCTGAAAGGGGGCGGGGCATGACATGGTCTGGGCGGGGCTTGGGCGTTCTGGGATTTAAACTTGAAATTTGCATGTAAATACATGCACTGGCGCGCACAGGGGTACCCAGTCACATAACTTTACTTCTGCTATGGATGGCATGTATGTAGTAAAACAAAACAATATGGGCAGTTTAGTGGGGTTTTAAAGGTAGGTGCTAACAGGGGGGAAGGGTGGCTAATAAACTAGGGGGATTTGTAAGTCCTATCCCTGACCTGGGTGAACTGGGAAAGAACTGGTAAAACTGGTAATGGCGTCAGCGTGCGTGTCTTTTAAAATTCCTCCCACTTATGCAGTAGAAGTGGCATTTGCGCACATAGGCAGGCGTCCACTTAAAATTGCGAACATGTGGGTGCAGTCAGGCTATTTTATAATGTAATCTAGTCTTGCATGAATAGGAAGCCAGTGTAAAGCTTCCAACTCTGGGGAGATGTGATCGCATTTTTTTTGTCCAGTTAGTAAGTGGGCAGCCTGAGTTCTGTAGGAGTGTAACAGATGAAGCGCTGACTTTGAAAGCCCTAACAGTAAAGAGTTGCAGTAATCAAATCCTGAAAATAGCAACGCTTGCAATACTATTCTGAAATCATAATGCTATAAAAGTAGTTTGAGATATTTTATTTGAAGTACTCTGATCTGATCAAATTTTTTTTACTGTATATGTAAATCCATGGACAGGCGCAAATCCATTACCATTAGCACTCCCAGATCTCTGACCATGGATGAGATATGAATTGAATAACCATTAAACTCAAGTATTAAATCATCAGGTGCGTCTTTAGTTCTAGATAGCATGGTGATTCAGATTTTGCCACATTTAAGAATAGCCGATTCTAAGATCCATCTATTAATACCATTCAAATAAATTTTCAAAATTCAGCAGTAACCTGAATAGGAACAAGAAACTGGATGTCCTCTGCATAGATGTAGAAATTCAAGCCCAACTCAGCCATCAGTTTACAAAGAGGAATTAGATAAATATTAAAAAGCATCGCAGAGGGGGTGGACCCCTGCAGCACCCCTCTATGGATCATCCACCATTTGGAAGTCTTGCCAGCCCAATGAATTCATTGAGCTCGATCATTCAAATAGGACACAAACCATCTTAGGTTTTGACCATCAATCCCTATCTTCTTTAATTTATAAGCCAGGTTTTTATGGTCAATGGTATCAAAAGTGGCCATGATGTCCAAAAGGACTAGTAAATACTGCTGGCCACAGTCGAATCCCTGTCTGTGTCAAAAATGGATAGGAGAAGGGTTTCAGTACTGCTGTTTCTTCTAAATCCAAACTGATTAGGGTAAAGTAGTGAATGACCATCTAAATGCTGATTAAACTGAGATAGAATCAAGTTCTCAATGAGTTTGGCAACAAATGGGAGTGAGTATATAGTCCTGTAGCCAGACAATGCAGTAGGATCTAATTTTTCATTTTTTAATAGAGGTCTAACCACAGCTCTTTTTACATCATTAGATAGGAAACCTTTAGATAATGAAAGTTTGTCTAATGTACTTAAAAAGGGGGAAATCTCTTCTTTAGTAGTTACATTATCAATATTCAAACAGCCAATGTCAGTATTCAAAAGCCATTTAGTCGGCTAACTTACAAGTTATCCATCTAAATGGCAAGGTTTGGGATATTCAGCCCCTTATCCAGCTAGATTTTAGCAAGATAATTCAACATGCTATGTTTATAGTAGAAATAGTGCCCGCAATAAAAAGGGGCGTGGTTAGACTAATTTCCCTGCTCCTGCATTGCATAGGTAATTTCTGCAAGCTGTGATAAATTTATCGCAGCAACACCAATTATCACTTCGCATGCTGATTAAGCAACCGCAGGCATGTATAGTAAAAAGGTTTTTATCGCACATGCCACCCGGGCAGGGGAGAGAGAGAGAGACCAATATGTAACTTTACTATTTATACCACTGTAAGTGGGGGCACTTTTAACTTGGGGTGAGGTTTGGGGGGGGGGTAGGTTTGGGGGGGCAGCTTTACATACACAGTAGGAGGCACTCTCTACCTAGCTTCAGGTAGCGAGCGCATCGTACAAATCAACTCCTCTTGTACCTTTCATCAATTCAAACAACAGAAAATGTTCAGTGATGACAACTTTGCAGTTCGTACCTCCTACTGTGTATGTAAAACTGCCCCCTCCTCCAAACCTCACCCCGAGTGAAAAAAGCCCCCACTCACAGTGGTATAAATAGTAAAGTTACATATTGGTTTTTACAGAAAAAAGGTGTAGTCATTTCTGGTGTTAAAACCCGTGTTGGTGTGTGTTACTGCATACTAAGGCACATTGTGCTATTTAATGTGTGTGTTAGAGTCTTATGCTAGCATTAAGGCCCGAACTTGAAATGATAAATGACCCTGTTGGATTTTGAACCATAATCTGCTAAGTTAGCTGAATAACTTTACACCTGTCCTGACAACTGTGCTGGGAGCAGGGATATGTGTAACTCGCTACCAGCTAAGTATTTCTAAGGTATGGGGGGGGGGGGTGTCAAAAAGGGTCTGGGGAAGATCAGGGGGGAGAGGGAACAGTGCTGCACACATAGGGACCATTTGTGGGATAAGGAAGGGATTGTGCCACAGGCCTTTATTATTCTAATATCTATTGTTGGTCCTCCTTTCTGTATGATACATTGTTAAAATGTAATGGACTCTCCCTTCAATTGGATTATAAATTGTTCTGGTTTCTATGTCTGGCATTATAAACCAGAATATAATGCCAGAAATAGAAACCAATACAATCTGTTCTGAAAACCCATCTGGCACCTCACAAGACTCTGACTGCTATAGTAACTTGGAGGTCACTGGAGAGTATGAACTATTCACCATGCACACAGCTCTCCCAGCATCTCCTCTCTGCTCCAATTAGAGATGCACTGTACTCTGCTAAGTGGTTTGGCAGACATTTGCCTCACTACGATTGGTCTTAGACCAGTGAACCCTGCATGGCTATTTTCATAGCAGATGCAAAAATTATCCATGAATAGATGTGGATTCATGCATACACTTAACCACTTGACCCACATCTCTTGCTAACAGCAGGATAATTCTTTTCTTCTGTACAAAGAAATTCTCTCAGCAGCATTTCATGTCATTAGTTGCCAGAGCAAAGCATTCAATTCAATATTTAAAGTCAAGGTATCTACATTCCTTAAAATATCAATTTGCTCATTTCTCAGCTCTATTGATTTCTCTGGGAACAATATTCAGTAAGCTGGTTAGTGGACAAGTTATTTGACTAAACTTAGCAGGATAACTTGGTTAAAAATCTATCTGGCTATGTTTCAATATAGCAATTTAGGATTTTAAATTATCTCACCTTGTGTGGCCAAATAACTTGCTACTTATCCGGATATGTTCTAAAAGATATCTGGGTAAGTAGTGCTGTTTTTTTAAATTAAAAATTAAAGATGTATAAATGTTGGAAACAGGATGCTGGACTTGATGGACCCTTGGTCTGACCCAGCATGGCAATTTCTTATGCTCTTATGTTCTTATTTTAACCCTGATCATATTAAGATAACAATCACCCAAACAAGGGACCTTTGTTTCACCAAAAGACACACTTCTTAGGAGAATTATTACTTTGGTAAGAAATGAAGAGCGACTTTTGTCAAACATGAAATCTCCAGCGTCTCTTTGAGATTCGACAAAAATGGTGATTTACTGACAGAACCTACAATTTAAAAAGTTTTGTAAAAAAAAATTGTTATTACTCAAAAATGAATTCAGGACCAGATTTCATTAAAAAACTGATCTGGTCTGAAAAATTACTTTCAATTTATAATCTTGCTCAAATATAGATGTTACAGTTTTGGCTGCAGTGCAACCGCCTCACCACCAGGGGTCCCTCTAGTGCTGGCTCTCCTGACAGGCCCAGGCCATCTCCCCTGTCCACTCTATGTTCTGGGTTGGCCCTTATAACCCTGCCTGACAGTTCCCTCGGCGCTTCGGCATCGAGCTCACCTGGGCTCCCTGCTCTAGCCTTGCACGGCCTTCGGGCCTTTCCTTGCCTTGCCCTGCGCGGCCTTCGGGCCTTTCCTTGCCTTGCGCGGCCTTCGGGCCTTTCCTTGCCTTGCCTTGCGCGGCCTTCGGGCCTTCTTCCTCGCTTTCCTTACCTGGCCTACGGGCCTTCTGACCTGCCTTGCCCCGCTTACGGTGTGTGCCCTACAGGCCTTCTGTGTATGTGTGGCCTACGGGCCTTCTGACCTGCCTTGCTCTGCTTATGGTGTGTGGCCTACGGGCCTTCTGTGTGTGTGTGGCCTACGGGCCTTCTGACCTGCCTTGCCCTGCTTACGGTGTGTGGCCTACGGGCCTTCTGTGTATGTGTGGCCTACGGGCCTTCTGACCTGCCTTGCTCTGCTTACGGTGTGTGGCCTACGGGCCTTCTGTGTGTGTGTGGTCTACGGGCCTTCTGACCTGCCTTGCCCCGCTTACGGTGTGTGGCCTACGGGCCTTCTGTGTATGTGTGGCCTACGGGCCTTCTGACATGCCTTGCTCTGCTTACGGTGTGTGGCCTACGGGCCTTCTGTGTGTGTGTGGCCTACGGGCCTTCTGACCTGCCTTGCCCCGACTACGGTGTGTGGCCTACGGGCCTTCTGTGTGTGTGTGTGGCCTACGGGCCTTCTGACCTGCCTTGCCCTGCTTACTGTGCCCTGACCCAGCCTGAACCTAGACACTGCTATCTGCCGCCTGCCCTGACCCAGCCTGAACCTAGACACTGCTTTCTGCCGCCTGCCCTGACCCAGCCTGAACCTAGACACTGCTATATGCCGCCTGCCCTGACCCAGCCTGGTCCCAGACACTGCTATCTGCCGCCTGCCCTGACCCAGCCTGAACCTAGACACTGCTATCTGCCGCCTGCCCTGAACCAGCCTGGACCCAGACACTGCTATCTGCCGCCTGCCCTGACCCAGCCTGGACCCAGACTCTGTTTTTGCCATTCCTGTCTCTCTCAACCTGGAGCCACCCTTCTGGGTGGTGTTCACGACTCCTGACCGGAGCCCAGCCGTAACAATAGATGCATAGAGGCAAGCGATGAAAGATCCCTTAACGGTCCCCCAGTACAACCCATTATATCAGGTCATTACTGGGGCCATTATCAGAGTATATTGATAACTTTCGGTCACATTTGGTTCCCTTGATTCCATCTTGTATTAGGTACTCTGCTCATCTGATCGGTACATTCCAAGGATTGACAGGGGTAGATTCATCATGGTATTTTGACATGGTTGACATTTTGGCATGGTTGACATTACAAAGGATGCTGTATTGGACATTGTTGATCAAGCTTGTGGTGGATTAGACATTACAAATAAACATAAAACATTTATTTTACAGTCGGCAAACATAGCACTAACTCAGAATTGCTTTAATTTTGGTTCACAGTATTTTCATCAAATTAGAGACATTGCTATGCAGTTGTCAATAGTACCCTCCATTGCTTGCCTCTATGTATCTGTATTTGAGCAGAAATTTATTTATACATACATCATCCTATATGTCGAGCATTCTACTTTGGAAACATTTCATCATTGTGTCTATTGGAAAGATGTTTAGTAAATGAGGCCCTTACTGGTAGTTTTAAAACCCACTACGAGTTCCAAAGCTGGGAGATATGCGTGTGACTCAGTGTGGCGTGTGCTCCGCAGATTTTGAAACCTGCATGGGTACACTTGTATCTCCCAGTATGCGCATAAAATGCTTTTTACCAAAAGGGGTGAGAGCATGGGCATGGTCTGGCGGGGCATGGGTGGGACATAGGCAGTCCAGAACTGCACCATGAAGTCTGCGCATTAGTGTTTACATGCACAAGCATGCGCCAGAGTCCATACTGCATAATTTTACTTCTACTATTGACGGCGTTTAAGTCATGTAACAAAAAAAACTAGGCTAGTCAGCTGGGCTTTAAGGCTCGGGGCTAATAGGGTAAAAGGGAGGCAAGTTAACTAGGGGGTTTGGGAAGTCCTCTCCTTTACTCAGCCGAACTTGGAACAAACTGTGGAAACAGGTAATTGCATCGGCATGGGTATCTACTAAAATTCCCCCCACTTACATGCATGAGTCTTCATATGCGCGCATCTATATAAAATTGTGCGCACATGTACGCGCATATAACTAACTTTATAACATGCGCATTTATGTGCATATATGCCAGTATGTGGTAAAATCACCGCATCCATGTGCGTGCATCAGCAAATGCATGCACATGTGCGCCCACGCGCATGTCTTAAATTTTACTTCTTAGATTGTAATTCCTCCTGGGGATAGGGAAATACCTGAATGTAATATGTTTTGAATTGTCATGAAAGGTAGAATATACAGTAAATAAAAAATTATTATTATTATCATCAAGGTTCTGGACTGGAACCTAAGTCTTCTACACAGTAGCACTCAGTACTACACCTGATCAAGGTGTTTTAACAGTAAGGGATGCCAGTCTTGTTATCTCTATGTATAAACTGGGCCAGTCTGACAGGCTCTCATCATGGCAGACTCCTGCTGCTTCCCTCTGCGTGAAATGCTGTGTTCCAACATGGCAGGACGCTGCAAGCTTTGTATGCAGCAGGACGCTGCTGGGGCCATCCAGACACGCTCCTCCTTAGGCATGAGTGCACCCAACCTCACTTTATTTAAAGGGCCTGCGGCAGAAAAAGCCCAATGGCAACCGCTGATGACCTCACACGCCTGACGCGCATGCCGAAATTAGGGGATGCACAAATATGTTGGGCTCATGCATGCCGAGTGTATTTTAAATGTCAACTAGATTCGCACATAAATGTCACTGCGTGCAGATCACAGAACCTCTCAAAAAGGGGTGGCACATGGGCCTGTTCCCGACCTTAACCAGAAATTTGCACATAAATACTTATATGATCCGACGTGCGCTGAAGCGTCCTGCTGCGAAACTTTATTTCTGTTATGGATGGTATGTAAGTAAAAAGAAAACTAATGCATTTTGGAGGGGTTTAAAGGTTATAAAACCAGGGGGGGTTTATAGGACTTATCTGTTAACTGGGTGAACTGGGAACGAACTGATTAACTGGCAAATGCATCAGCGCTTGTCCTTTTTAAAATTGCCCCACTTACATGGTAGAAGCAGGATTTACACCCACTTAAATTTCAGCAACCATGTGCGCACAGCCAGGCTATTTTATAACATGCACGCATATGTTATAAAATTGTTGCATCTCTGGGTGCAGGCCAACGAATTTGTGCACTTGTGCACCCGCTCACTGGTTTAAAACTTATCATCCCTAACAACATAAGAAATGGAACTGCATCTATGGGAATTTTGGACCTTAAAGAACTGTTTACTGTTTTGTTTTGAATTTTTGACTGGGTCTGTTTTTGTATGCTGTATTTGCATTTCTTTTCAGTCAAATTTCTCTTTGTTTAAGTACATAAGTTCATAAGACATGCCATATTGAACCAAACCCAGGGTCCATCAAGCCCAGTATCCTGTTTCCAACAGTGGCCTAGTCAGGTCACAAGTACTTGTCCGGATCCCAAGGAGTAGATAAATTCCAAACTGCTTATCCCAAGAATAAGCAGTGGATTTCTGCAACTCTACCTTAATATTGGTTAATGGACTTTCCTCCAGGAACTTGTCCAAACATTTTTTAAACACAGCTATACTAATAGCTTTCACCACATCCTCTGCTAATGAATTCCAGAGCTTAAATATGCGTTGAGTAAAAAAATATTTTCTCTTATTAGTTTTAACTGTATTACCTAGCAATACACTGAAATACAACATTTGGTGTGGACTGTTTTATTTGTATCGAGGCAACTCCTTTAGAGACCCCACAGGTTAAGCCTGTCCCCATCACATATTTTGTGTCCTCAGCCCTGCAGTGAATGAATCTGTGCTCAGCTGGACTTGGGACTGTGACCCTCTTGAAAAGGGGGGGGGGTGGGGGGGTTTACACATAAATATAAAAACACAAACCTGTAAACAAAGAAGAAATTAAATACTAAATGACACCCAACATGGCCATAATTTAGCAAAATACTGACCACAAAATAAAACACCATGAGCTGCGAGATTCTGTTAAATGTACAGGGCTTTAATTTTCATTTTCCTTTTGACCCAGCAGTTTTCTCCTGCTCCTTTAGGCTTCCAGCTCAGTTGGAATCAGCACAGGGATCCTGGTGCCATAAGCCTTCATTCAAAAACCGAACTGGAAACACCAAGAAGCCAGACAGACTCTACATGCCATGCAACACAAGAAAAAGAGAAACAAAAATACATTTCCTCCTGCATTGTGCAAAATAAAAGATATCAAAAGCAGTGCATTCCCAAAGTTGCCCTTCACTAAACTGAGTATAAAATGCTTTTTCTACTCTTGCTATCTGGACATTTTGTTTTTCTAATCACTTTGGTCCTCATCTCTTTATCCTGCTTTCCTCTTCTTGGTCTCATAACATCTTTACAGGGTATCTGTTCATTTTCTGTTTCAACTCTCTCCTCCTGTCTTCTTCAGTTCCTTTCCTACATATCTATCTAATAGTGACCTTTCCCTTTTTTCTCCTTTTTCTTCATTCTCTTTATCGCTTCCTCTCTATCCACTCATCTAGATTTTATCCCCCTCTTCTCTCCCTCCAGTTCTGTGTGCCAATCCTACACCTCTCCAACTCTCCCCTCTATTGCCCCCTCTCAGCTCTCCATCTCCCCCTCATTGAGTTGCTCCTTTTACCTCCAGCTGTCTGGCCCCCTAGTCCTTCCTCTCCACAGCTTCATCCTTTCTTGTTCTCTTGAAACCCCCTCACCTCCTAACCCCCAAATCCTCCTTATCCCCCTTCCCCTTTTCTCACCTTCCACGGTTATTTTCCAGCTAATCATACTTTCCACTCTTCCCTAGGGCCAGTGAATGGGTATTGGGCACCCTAGGCAAACCTTGCAGACTTGCACCTCCTCCCTCCCCAGTTGCACCCACTCCACACACAATTAAAAATTATGCATTTATAATAGATTTTACATGAAAAAGGACTTTCTGAGGTAAAAATATCAGTTACAGCATGTATATTGTATTTATATGCACTGCTCTAGTGGCAGCTAGAAAACCCTGCAAAAAAAAAAGTAAAAAAAAAAGACATTTGTTGACATTTTCATATGAGGCCTATGGTAACATTTATTGGGAGTGGGTTTAGCCCTGGGAATGCCATTAGTAAACTGAATTACAATTACAAAATAGTAACCCTCCCATATCAAAACACCATTAACTGCCAGCACTCAAACACTAACAACCCTACCTATGAAAAGGCAACTCTGCAAATGTTACACCAGGCCCTATATATAAATGCTAGAAGTTTAAAAAATAAGATGGGAGAGTTAGAGTGTATAACACTGGATGAAGAGGTAGATATAATTGGCATCTCTGAGATCTGGTGAAAGGAGGATAATGGGATACTAGGGTACAAATTATATCGAAATTATATGATGGATCAAATTGGTAGAGAAATGGCACTATATATTGAAGAGGGCATTGAATCAAACAGGATAAAAGTTCTGCAGGAAACAAAATGCAATGCTGAATCTTTATGAACTGGAAAAACAACTAAAAGACATAGACACTACCACCATAAACAACGCATCCCGCTCTTGGCAAAACACCACCACAAATATAGCCAACAACTTAAACCCTGAAAGAACAAAAAAGATCATTAACAAAAGAAAGAATGATAATTCATGGTTCAACAAAGATCTAAGAAATGCCAAATCATCACTCAGAAAAAAGGAAAAAGAATGGTGAAAGCCTGTGAGGGAGTTAGCTGGACCTTTAGATGATCGAGGGGTTAAAGGGGCACTTAGAGAAGATAAGGCCATCGCAGAAAGATTAAATGATTTCTTTGCTTCGGTCTTTACTGAAGAGGATGTTGGGGAGGTACCCATAATGGAGAAGATTTTCATGGGTAATGATTCAGATGGACTGAATCAAATCATGGTGAACCTAGAAGATGTGGTAGACCTGATTGACAAACTGAAGAGTAGTAAATCACCTGGACCGGATGGTATACACCCCAGAGTTCTGAAGGAACTAAAAAATGAAATTTCAGACCTATTAGTAAAAATTTGTAACCTATCATTAAAATCATCCATTGTACCTGAAGACTGGAGGATAGCAAATGTAACCCCAATATTTAAAAAGGGCTCCAGGGGCGATCCGGGAAACTACAGACCGGTTAGCCTGACTTCAGTGCCAGGAAAAATAGTGGAAAGTGTTCTAAACATCAAAATCACATAACATATAGAAAGACATGGTTTAATGGAACAAAGTCAGCATGGCTTTACCCAAGGCAAGTCTTGCCTCACAAATCTGCTTCACTTTTTTGAAGGAGTTAATAAACATGTGGATAAAGGTGAACCGGTAGATGTAGTATATTTGGATTTTCAGAAGGCATTTGACAAAGTTCCTCATGAGAGGCTTCTAGGAAAAGTAAAAAGTCATGGGATAGGTGGCGCTATCCTTTCGTGGATTACAAACTGGCTAAAAGACAGGAAACAGAGAATAGGATTAAATGGACAATTTTCTCAGTGGAAGGGAGTGGACACTGGAGTGCCTCAGGGATCTGTATTGGGAACCTTACTTTTCAATATATTTATAAATGATCTGGAAAGAAATATGATGAGTGAGATAATCAAATTTGCAGATGACACAAAATTGTTCAGAGTAGTTAAATCACAAGCAGATTGTGATAAATTGCAGGAAGACCTTTGAGACTGGAAAATTGGGCATCCAAATGGCAGATGAAATTTAATGTGGATAAGTGCAAGATAATGCATATAGGTAAAAATAACCCATGCTATAATTACACAATGTTGAGTTCCATATTAGGTGCTACAACCCAAGAAGGAGATCTAGGCGTCATAGTGGATAACACATTGAAATCGTCGGTTCAGTGTGCTGCGGCAGTCAAAAAAAGCAAACAGAATGTGGGAATTATTAGAAAGAAAATGGTGAATAAATGGAAAATATCATAATGCCTCTGTATCGCTCCATGGTGAGACCGCACCTTGAATACTGTGTACAATTCTGGTCGCCGCATCTCAAAAAAGATATAATTGCAATGGAGAAGGTACAGAGAAGGGCTACCAAAATGATAAGGGGAATGGAACAGCTCCCCTATGAGGAAAGACTAAAGTGGTTAGGACTTTTCAGCTTGGAGAAGAGACGGCTGAGGGGGGATATGATAGAGATGTTTAAAATCATGAGAGGTCTAGAATGGGTAGATGTGAATCGGTTATTTACTCTTTCGGATAGTAGAAAGATTAGGGGGCACTCCATGAAGTTAGCATGGGGCACATTTAAAACTAATCAGAGGAAGTTCTTTTTTACTCAACGCACAATTAAACTCTGGAATTTGTTGCCAGAGGATGTGGTTAATGCAGTTAGTATAGCTGTGTTTAAAAAAGGGTTGGATAAGTTCTTGGAGGAGAAGTCCATTACCTGCTATTAAGTTCACTTCGAGAATAGCCATTGCCATTAGCAATGGTAACATGGAATAGACTTAGTTTTTGGGTACTTGCCAGGTTCTTATGGCCTGGATTGGCCACTGTTGGAAACAGGATGCTGGGCTTGATGGACCCTTGGTCTGACCCAGTATGGCATTTTCTTATGTTCTTATGTTCTTAACTGAAGATAGTGTAGAGAGAGCTAATGCTCGTGGGTGTGGTAGGAAGGCCTTGTCTTGAATTGTGCAAATGTAGGCTCCGATGAATTGTAAGGTTTGAGTTGGCTCTAGATATTCGTAGTTGATTAAGAGACCTAGATTGTCTAGGCAAGAAATAGTTCGAAGCAGGTTGTCTCGTAGGAGAGTCTGATTGGGTGCTACTATAATCCAGTCGTCCAGGTAAAGAAATATTTGCACCCTCTGATGATGGAGGTGTGTCTCTGTTACTGCCAGATATTTGATGAAGACTCTGGGGGCAGAGGAAAGGCCGAATGGGAGAACTTTGTATTGGAAGTGTTGGTTGTCCATCTGGAAACAGAGGTAACACCAGGAGTTGGTATGCATTGGTATGTGAGCATATGCATCCTTCAAATCCAGTGAACACATCCTATCCTTGGGTCATAGGAATGGAATAATGGATTTGAGAGAAGTCATTTTGAACTTTTCCTTGTGAAGGTGTTTGTTCAGTGAATGTAAGTCCAAGATGGGATGCAGTCTTCCTGACTTCTTGGGAATAAGGAAGTATTGTGAGTAGAGCCCTTGATGCAATTGCAGGTAAGGCAATTTCTGAATGCACTTGTTCTGGAGGAGAATCTTGAATTCCCGTAGGAGAGGTCCTCGGTGCGCTGTTTGCTGTTTCTGAGGAATTAAGTGCGGGAGGGTTGGGAGGGATGAGAAATGGAGAGAGTAACCTTGCTCTATTATTGTCAGGACCCATCGGTTGGAAGTGATGTGGTTCCAGGCTGGAAGGAAATTGGACAATCTGCCCCATACTAGATGTGTCTGTGTCAGTGGCAGCATAATTCCTAAAAACCGGGTTGGGTTTTTGCAGGTTGAGGGTCAACTTGTTGACGTGGCTGACAAGGGGCTCTGGGATGCTGGCATGATGGTTGGTGCTGATATGTTGTTGCTTGATGGTTGATAGGTTGGAGGCTTGTAGTATGGGTAAGGTTTATAGGCTCTGAAGTTGGTTCTTCTGTATGTAGCAGAATAAGAATTTTGATGCATATATATGGATGGTTGGTGAGGTGAGTGAGAGAAATGCTGTTCTCTGATTTTTTGAGCTTTGTTACTGTGTCAGTAAACTTATCTCCAAATAAATTATCTGGACGGCAGGGCAGATTTGCTAATTTATCATGAACGTTGTCCCTGATTGCACTGGAATGCAGCCATGCAAGGTGTTTTGCTGCAATGGCGTTAGCCAAGGTTTTGGAAGAGATATCAAACCCTTCGTAAATAGACCGAAGGAGGTATAATAAACCTTCCTCTAGGTTGTGGTATTGTACAGGTAAACCGGCTTCCTGGGTTCCCTGTTGGAGATGTGGTTTCAGCGCTTGCAAGTTTTCAAAAAGATATTGCACTAGATAGAATTGATGGTTCTGTATACAAGCGTTTAGCATACCAGATTGAATGACTTCTTAGCAAAGTCTTCAAGAGATTTATTATCTCTGGTTGGCGGTGTATTTGAGTGAAGTCGCGACTTCCGAGCCTTCTGCATTGCCGACTCTACCACTATTGAGTTATGTGGGAGCTGGACCACTGAATGGAAGGGGGAGTCCTTCAAACAATATTTCTGGTCTATTTACGTGATGTTGGAGGAATGGATAGCGGGGTATCCCATGACTTCTCCATCAGCGCAGTCAATATCGAATGTTGCGGTAGCGCCACCGGTTCATTTGGAGCATCAAAGATCTTTAAAATCCCTAACATCTCCTGTCGTGGATTGGGGATTCTCCTTGTCTCCACATTGAGCATCTGACCTACCTTTTCTATAAACTTAGATTAAGTAAGATCCTCTGGTGGAGAGGCGGGTTCAGGTGGGACCTCCGCCGGATCAGATGGATAGCCCGTTGATGAGTTTGATGAAGAATCTGACTGTAAAATATCTTCAACTGGCAAGGAAGGTATGCTCGCCATGTCTTTTGGTGCTGGACCAGGGACTGCAGGGTCTTCTGGATCAGAATTGAGGTTATCTGTGACATAGCTTTGTTAGCCAGTCCTGAGGTAGACGGTGCAGGAGGTGGGTCCACTATAGGTGGTGGGGCGGCTCTGAGTGTATCTGCCTGCATGCGTTTATTGCATGGAACCTTTTCCAGAGGTAGGACAACTGGTGGAGGTATTGGTTCTGGACAATCAGGGGCAAGGCTGCTGATAGAGGCTTAAGAGAAGCTTGATAGCACACCAGGTGATGATGAAGTGCTGCCTGACAGAGAGGTGGAGAGATGTCTGGATCTGAGTCGATGACTAGAAGGGGTGATACCTTTCTAGGTCTTTTATGACCTTTGTGGTGTTTTCTGGGGTTGATTTGCGTCTGTCACGTTGGTGGGACGAGATCTGCGCCGATGTGCGCTGACTGAGTTGGTGGTGCGTCGGTCGGGCGTGGATGCGATGCACCACTCTCCTCGCATCAATGCGTCGATGCATCGGTGCGTTGTATTTTAGAAGACGCGTTGATGTCTTGATGCCTTGGTTCTGAGTCGGCTCGTTGATCTTCTGTGTGCCGGTGCATCGACAACATCAATGTAGCATGCGGCCGCGATGCTACTGATGCATCCCCCGCGCCATGCAATAATTTTTGACGGGCCAACAACGGCGCATGTTCTGACCGGGGGGGGGGGGGGTGTCGAATGATGAAGCCCTTCTCAAAGAAGGAGACTTTTTTCTCCTCTTTGGGCCTGGGGAAGATCTGATGGAAGCCTCGAATGGGCATAAGAGCCCGATGGTTTTGTTTTTAATTCTTGAAACTTGGAAGTATGCTGATGCTGCGCTCGTGGGGAACATGCGTCTGCAGACCGCACAGTTTGCCTAGTCATGATTTGGACCCAGGCATAAATAGCAAGAAATGTGGCCATCAGTGACCGACATTATCTTGCCGCAGGCACAAAATTTGAATCCTGGATGAGGCATGTTGCTGGATTGATGTCCTGCTGATGATTTTATTCTTTTTTTTTTTTCCCTCACAGAAATTATTTCTCTCAGGAGAAAAGAGCTCCGCGTGTGAACAGTCGCACGGAAAAAAACTGACTGAGGTGCCTCAGGCAAACACGGGAAGATACAAGAGGGAGCACCTAGCTGAAAGACTTTGAGAGCTCCGCCACCTAGTGGCATAGAAGATGTACCCAGGCAGCATGGTTAATTCAGCTGCTTATCTATGTGAAAATACCTTCTTACCTTTAATACAGAGTTGAAATGCATTATTTATTTTTTTAGATTTATATTCTGCTTTTCAGTACTTCAGAGCAGTTTATGTTCAGGTACTGTAGGTATTTCTCTGTCCCTAGCACACTTACAATCTAGGCTTATACCTGAGGCAATAGAGGGTAAAGTGATTTGCTCAAGGTCACAAGGAGTGGTAGTGGGATTTGAACCCTGGTTTGTAGCCTGCTGTACCTACCACTAAGGTACTCCTCCGCTCCATCAGCCCAAGGAAGCAGACCTCCTATTGTCCTTAGTGCTTAGTCTGTGGACAAATAGGGGGTTTCTTTTTCCACCGTTGTTTGTCTAGCAACTTTTATGAATATTGCAGTAGTCTTGCATTACTGACACAGATTAACTTGCAGTGGACTATTAATTTCAGTGGCATTCCTGTTTTACTGTTCAGGTTAAATACCATTTAACCATATTTATCACATTCAATAATGTGTGAGCCAAATGTAAAATACTGGAAACGTTTTAGGAGAAAATTCATGTGAGGTATAAATTGGAGTGTTCTTCAGTGGTTTCTTGACACTCATGAATAATGCTAAACCTCATATGCTACAAACATAGGACCAGATGTCTAATTTTTTCCCCCCTTTTTGTGTCTGTGGGGAAAAATGCTTAGTACTTCTAGAATAGTAAACCTGCATTTTGCTTTCATGGATAATGAAGCTGTTGCCAGGGGTACAGAAAATCAGGCTAATTACATGTTTCTCACTTTTCTGGCTGATTGCATGTGACACTGTGTCCAAACGTATTACAGGACGTCAGTCATGCTAAAATCAAATTGGCACAAAACATTCCAAGTGTCAGTGTTGCCAAGTGTAGACCACATCCAACAGAAGTATTAGGAGATGCAACCCCCCACGGCATACCTGGTAGAATGAAAGTAATTGCAGCAATTCAAATCCAATTGAGCAGAACATTTTTGATACATTATAAGACTGAAAGAAGCCAGGAAGAGCAAGGAAAATGTTTCTTACCAGTTTATTCTGTGCCGCGATATCATGCCGGTATCAAAGTAGTAGGACAGACTTCTCCTACTAACACATATCCTATAGCACTTAAAATGTTACTAATATTCTGTAATATAATTTAGCATTAAGGCGCAAAGTGGTGTGAGCAATACGGGTTTGACTTTGAGGTCGATGAGTGGAATCCCCCAATCTCAGTAACTGATGGGACTGAGTTTGTGATGCATGCCTTTGTTGTGATGATTAGAAAAACTGCTGGAAGTAGGCCAAACTTTAAAAATTAGGTAAGATCAAAAGAAAGCCTCTCCATTATAATAATATACTAACACATTCCAGAGTATGCCGCAGTGGTTCTCATGTGATTGAGCTTCCTGCTGAAGAAACTGCAGCACAATAACTCTGTATTCCCTTCAAAGGCAATTCGATCTACTGTAAAATACACAACAGGGTTCCTTGGCCCTGACACATACAGGGAAACGGTTTCTAATGTCACAGTATGTGATCATGTGAAATCCAGTGATCCTCAATGTGGTTTAATGTAAGAGCAAAAGCAGAGAGGGGTCAAACAAAGATCAGAGCCCTGGATTTCAAGAGTACCAACTTTCAGGCCGATACAGTACAGTGCGCTCCGCCGGAGCGCATTGTTAACCAGCGTTTGGACACATGTTTTCGACGCGCTAGCTTTACCCCTTATTCAGTTTCAGGGGGGATTGGACGTGCGTTTTCGACGTGCTATTACCCCTTACTGAATAAGGGGTAAAGCAGGCGCGTCGAAAACGCGCGTCCAAATGCGGGTTAACAGCGCGCTCCGCCAGAGCGCACTGTACTGTATCGGCCTGAAAGTTGGTACTCTTGAAATCCAGAGCTCTGATCTTATTCAGTAAGGGGTAATAGCGCGTCGAAAACACGCGTCCAACCCCCCCGAAACTAATAGCGCCCACAATATGCAAATGCATGTTGATGGCCCTATTAGTTATTCCTGCGCGATTCAGTAAGTAAAATGTGCAGCCAAGCCGTACATTTTATTTTCAGAAATTAGCGCCTACCCAAAAGTAGGCATTAATTTCTGCCGGCACCGGGAAAGTGTACAGAAAAGCAGTAAAAACTGCTTTTCTGTACACCTCTGACTTAATATCATGGCGATATTAAGTCGAGGTCCCAAAAGTAAAACATAATTAAAAAAAAAAAATTAAAATCAGCCCGCGGCTCGAAAACCGGACACAATTTTGCCGGTGTCCGGTTTCGAACCCGTGGCTGTCAACGGGTTTGAGAACCGATGCCGGCAAAATTGAGCATTGGCTGTTAAACTCGCTGACAGCCACCGCTCCTGTCAAAAAAGAGGCACTAGGGACGCGCTAGTGTCCCTAGTGCCTCTTTTTACCGTGGGCCCTCATTTGAATACTGAATCACGTGCACAGGAGAGTGGCCTGTGCGCGCGCCGGGAGAGCGGGTGCTCGCCCGCTCTCCCGTGACTTTTACTGTATCGGCCTGTTTGTTAGGATGGAAGATTGCTTTAAGGACATAAGACTTGATGTGCTCGGTCAGACCAAATGTCCATCAAGCCCAGCATCCAGTCTCTAACAGTGACTGGTCTGGCAAATCCCAAAGGATAGATCCATTTCTTGTAGCTCACTCTCAAGGATAGGCAGTTGCTGTCCCAAGTCTACCTGGCTAATAATAATTTATGGACTTTTCTTCCTGGAACGTATCCAAACCCAGCTTTGCTGGAATACCGAGCCTATTCTGTGAGCTCGGTATTCCTTTACAATCGTCATTAAGGGTCGGAGAACAGCGGCAAATGCTGGTTGAACAGCTTTCTGTGGGCAGCATTAGTGAAGGAAAGCATCTGAGAGCAGCATCTTAGACATCTGTGATATCAGTGGCTTGTACACATTATCCACTCTCCTCAGGCATACTGCACAGAGCAGCACAAAAATCTTTTGGTTCACAGCATGAGATATCTAATACCACTGTGATATATATATATTTTTTTGCATTTGAATAATATGATTCATTAGAAAAGACTGGCTGCAAACTATGTATATGGAAAAAAATAGCACAGAAGATAATTGTTGTGTAAAAAACCAGCAAGTGTTTGGTAATATCCTAGACTGAAGCAGTAAATGCCTCATCAATTGCATAACACTGAATAAAAGCCATTTACAACGAGTAAAATATCTCCAATCTTGGCATAATATACAAGATTGTATAGTACACAAATTTTGAAATTTTAATTATAATCAGAGGCAGCTACTGGATAATTTATGGATTCTCTATTACTAATGAGGTTATTTTGGGGGCTGTTTAGCGTATATTATTAGATGTAAGAGGACAAGGTCCTCAGTAAGTAGAAATAGGTGATGTTTGAAGGTGCCTATGATAATGGGAGGACAGCTTTCAAACAAACGTGCATGGTGCTATATATGCATTCATATGACCACGCGTAGTTTTAACATAGTATTTTATATCTCACATGTCTGATAAATGAGCATTTTATAAATGTGGCTATCTTTACCCCTCAACATACATACACGAATATATGCAATGAATTGAACATGCATACTTGTCCTACCTATTCTTAAAATATAAGTGTGTCGATAGGGATGGTAACTTTTAAACAAGCGCATGTGTGCACGTGTGTGTGTGTGTGTTCGTCAGCCTGCACCCAGGGAAGTGGCCATTTTATAACATAAATCAAATGAATTGCCACAAAAAAACCATTTGTGGAGAAACAAACAATTATATATAATAATATTCTGCATAAAGAACCATCATATTAAGCACTACTGGCATATACACACTTTCGTTGCTTTACATATAATCATTGGTCCCGTCAACAGTACAGTGGTTGTTTGTTTCTTCACATTTTATAACATACACAGGTATATGCACACGTTATAAACCAGACAGACCATGCACACATGTGCACACAATTTTAAGTGGACCTGCACCTATGTATGCGAATGCCGCTTCTACTGCATAAGTGGGGGGATTTTAAAAGACACGAACACCAATGCTATTACCAGTTTTACCAGTTCGTTTCCAGTTCAGCCAGGTAAGGAATAGGACTTCCAACTCCCCCCCCCCCCCCCCCAGTATAATAGCCTCCTTTTGCCCCGCATGCTTGTTTGCATATGTATTTGTGTGCTAATTTCAAGTGAAAATCCAGGTACGCCCATGCCTTGCCCATACTACACCCATGCCCACGCCCTCCCCTTTTTTAAAACTTTTCATTTGTGTGCATAGCGGTAAATATGCGTGTATCCAGGCGGCTTTTTTAATCCGCCAGCCCAGTGTGTGCACATACCTCTCAATTTTGGCATGCGCTGGGCTTTTAAAATTCACCTTTATATGCACAAAATTAAAGTAGGACTTACGGTGTATATCAGGGTTTACCTGCATAAGTCAGCTAATTTTAAAACATGTGCATATCAAGGAAATGACTAGTTTTACCAATTAGTCCTCCAGTTCACCTGGTCCTTTTCCAGGTCCTCGAGACCCTCCTGGTTCTTTAGCTTGAGCTTACCCCAGTTTACCCAGACCTCTTACCTGGCTAATAGTACCCAATAAGAAAAGCTTCCCTGCAGAGTGAAAAAATAACAATCTACTAAAAACACACCCTACCACTTGACAATATGGGCAAAAAATGGCTGTCAGTACAAAGTATAATATAATAAATGGTGGAAGAAGGTACTTTCATAAAGACAATAACTTTCATTCTGGCATGCAGGTGCACATGTGCTCATGTTTGCCAGGGCACGCACATGAACGTGTCCATTTAATAACATACGCGCATCTATGCACGCACATTATAAAATCAGCAGGATGTACATACGTGCGCACAATTTTATGTAGGTGCGCGCAAATGCCGCGTCTTCTGCGGAAGTGGGGGGATTTTGTAAGATACATGCTTTGACAGCAATACCCATTTCCCCAGTCCATTCCCTGTTCACCCAGTTAAACGGTAAGACTTCCTTACCCCCCAGCAAACTAGCCTTTCTTTTATCCTACTTGCCCTGGCCATTGAAACCCTGTTGAGTAGCCTAATTTATTTTTCTACTTACATGATAAGGGACCTCAGCATGCGCTTATGCACGTAAGTACGAATGCGCACATTTTTACTTATGGATCCGAGCCGCTCATGTTCCGTCCAGACTCCACTCATGCCCCGCTCATTCTTTTATCTTTTGCATTTGTGTGCATACCAGGAGACAGAGTGTATTCGGCCGCTTTGAAAAATCTGCACGGCATGAACTGGCCAGCAACATGTGCATATCTCCCGGTTTTGGCGCACTCAAGGCTTTTAAAATCTACCAGATAAGAGGTCTGGGGAAATTGGGGGAAACTCAAGCTCAGATTAGGTACCATCCAGGTTACCGTGGACTGCTTCTATAGAAGCAGTCCACGCTACAGATCCAGCCCACACATGTCCCGGCCATGTTTCGCCCAGATCATGCCCCGTCTCTTTTTGGCCAAACCTTTTTAATCCGTGCAACGGGAGATACGCGCATGGACACCGGCCTTTTAAAATCCACGTGGCCCTCGCGTCCGAGTCCCGCGCATATCTCCTGGCTTTGGCGAGCATAGGTCTTTTAAAATTCATCCAATAATCATTAATATCCACCCAACCCATCTACTTTGAAATTTTGTAATGATAGTCTATTAATATATATTATTTTTCTAGATTTATTTTTTTTTGCAAATAAAAATGTCTTTATCTCTTAATAAACTAAGCTAAATCCATTTAAACCAGGGTTACAAAATATCTTCAAAGATACTTCTCACCATGATAATTCAGCTCAACATGGCCCTTTTCAGATAAACATCCTTCCTCAGGAAATGGTGAGAACTCAACGATGACTTCAAAGCCTTCTAGAAAAACCAGATCTCCTCTTCTCAGCATCACTTTCTTATACTTAACTTAAACATTCTTACAACGTCCAATTAAACTTGCCCATGCGACTGATAACAGACCTATCAATGTTTATACTGAAAAAAACATCTGTCCCTTCTATTACTTACAGGCCAATTCAGTAAAGTCCGTGGGATCGCGTGCACCAGCCCCTCGCCGGTGCACGCAATTCAGTATTCAAATGAGGTGGTGCGGTAGAAATGAGGAAAAGGAGGCGCTAGGGACACTAGCACGTCCATAATGCCTCCTTTTAGCCCAGAGCGGCGGCTGTCAGTGGGTTTGACACCCGACGCTCAATTTTGCCAGCATCGATTCTCGAGCCTGCTGACAGCCATGGGCTCGGAAACCAGACGCTGGCAAAATTGAGCGTCTGGTTTTCAGCCCAACAGCCGCGGGCCGAATTCAATTTTTTTTTTTTTTTACTTTTTTTACTCTTCTGGACCTCCGACTTAATATCGCCATGATATTAAGTTGGAGGGTGCACACAAAAGCAGTTTTTACTGCTTTTCTGTGCACTTTCCCGGTGCCGGAAGAAATTAACTCCTACCTGCATTTGCATGTTGAGGGCGCTATTAGGTGCCGCGGGTTGGACGTGCGTTTTCCTCCCCTTACTGAGTAAGGGGTAAGGGAAAACGCGCGTCCAATATCAGGTTAACAGTGCGCTCCGTCTGAGCGCACTGTACTGTATCGGCCTGTTTGAAACCTGTACCTGGGGGACGTTTTCACATGCTTTTTGTGTGGTCATTTTTTCCATGGCAAGTAACACATGTAACATTGAAAATTCAGTACACGCTTGTTGTTTTCCTCCATGATCTCAAGCACCGCTCCCCTAAAATCCCTCCTCAAAATGTCCCTAAAAGTCTCTATGTTATGGAATGGCACATGTACTTTTAGGCACATTGAGGGAGGGTCATTTTCAGGCTGCCGACGAGCGGATGCAGATCGCTAATTACCTGCATAAATGGCATTGAAAATTGTCTCCCGTTATGCGGTTGAAAAAGGTTTGGCTAAAAAGAGATGGGGCGTGGTCTGGGCGAAACATGGCCGGGACATGTGCAGGCTGGATCTGTAGCATGAATCCAGCGCGTACGTATTTACACACACAAGTGCGCACCGGGGTCCCCTACCGCATAACTTTACTTCTGCTATGGATGGTGTGCAAGTCATGTAACAAAAATAAATATGCTAGTTAGCGGGGTTTTGTTATGGTTATGAGGTGTTGGAGTGGATTCTTGGGTACTGCGGTGATGGCCACTCCCACGGGGAGGAGCCCCGTGAGGAACCGCAGTACTAGGCTAGACTCTAAACACGCTCTTTTTGACTGGCTTGCTACCTTTGATTTCTTCACATTTTATGCAACTGGAACCTGCTTTTATCCCTTTCTTTTTTTTTTTTTCTCTTTATTAGGTTTTTTTAATCAATTATATACAAAGTTTAACTTTGTTACAGAAACATGGTGAATTACATCAAGACAAAAGAAATTTTACAGCAAATGAAATATTTTCCAGATTAAATATCCCTGATTAAATACACCTCATTAGACCACTATAATAGGTGGGGGTGGTGTACTGCAAATACAAGGGAGATAGGAAAGAAAATAAAGGAAAAACTGGTAAGGAAATAACGGACTTGCTTCAGGTATTTCTATCTGGACTATTTGGACTGCCTCCCATCTGTTGTTCCAACTTTTTAGCATCAACAAAGCCCTTTAGCTGCTCTGGTAAGAAAAAGATGTAACTCTCCCTCCCATACTTAAGGACACATTTACATGGGAACCTAAGTTTGAAGGAGGCCCCAAGATCTAATACATCCTGTTTTAAAGCTAGAAAACTTTTTCTTTTCTGTTGGGTTTCTTTTGTTAAATCTGGAAATATTCGAAGACAGGATCCCATAAACAGTACATTGATCTTTTTAAAATACGCCCGCATGATTATTCCCATATCATTTTCATTAAAAAATGAAATCAATAAGGTTGCTTTTTCAGCAATTTCATAAGTGGATGATTCCAAAAACTCAGTCAAATTTTCTAATATATTTTGAATAGGTGGTATATGTTGATTTCTTTGTATAGGCAAGAAGTACACCTTCTCCAGGGGTGGAGTCTTATCAGTGGGAATCTCCAAAACTTCATGAATATACCGATTCACGGTTATCCTAGGCAATTCTCCAACAACCCTGGGGAAATCGATAATCCTCAGATTTAAATGCCTTAATGTATTCTCAATTTTCTCCATTTTTCTTTTAATCATCCCACAGTCTTGTATCAACAAAGTCTCTACATCTTTAGCCTGTTTCAGTCCTGTCTCCAACTCAGTTATTTTTCCAGAAACCTCCATTTTATGTCCAAAGTTATTATTTAAAGTATCTAGATGGCGGGATACTGACTTAATTTTAAGAGAGCATTCCGCTATGGATTTCGCTATTGCAGGTGACAAATTCCACAGGCAATCTAAAGTGACTACCTGTGGCTTCTCCAATGTTACCTCTCTCACGGCGTGGGGAAGGGAGTCATGTCCCAAGGCCTCACCTCCAGAGTTCCGCTGTTCCTCTCTCCTTCCCAGATCGCTTTCACCGGGAAAGGTCTCTCCGTGTTCCGCGGAGGTCCGCACCAGCTCTCCCAAGAATGCCGCCCCTTCAGACTGCCCTCCGAGAGCTAACACTTTGGGGCTCTCTGGCAGCCGCGGCATCGATGTTCTCGTGCCGCCGGTGGCAGTCGGTCATCCAATGGGCTGAGGGAAACCTCCTCCGATGTCGAGTCACCAGCTCCCCTCTGGGACCCGACAGCCGGACCACTCAGCCCCGTTGCCCTGGAGCCAGTGATGCACTACGCGATCGTTCTCTCTCCGGCTGGGATCGCCGAGGTGGAAGGGTAAGCTCTGGGTCTCCCCTTACGTTTTACAGTCATTTTTCTTTCCTTGAAATAACTCAAAGGGGAAAAAGACTCCGGAGCAGGAGTGTTGTGTGTCTGCTTAGTCCGCCATCTTGACTCCACCCTCCTGCTTTTATCCCTTTCATTGTGATTTGAGGAATGGGAGAGGGAGTTCGCAACTGAGGTGCCAAATGCTTCCATTCATCGCGGTTCAGATTTTTCTCCCCCTTATTCCCTTTCCTTTTCTAGCCTAATTTTTGGTGATGAACCACCAGCAGAGGGCCCCCTGATCTCTTCTTCTCTTCTCCATTAGGAACTTGATAGAATTAAGCCCTGAATCAGCTAGAAATTGAACAGCATCCAGGAATCCATCCCTCTTGGTGACTGTGAGCACTGTGCCCACAGCCTGAGAAACTAGAAACATTTATTTGTTTTCATTTTATATCATACTTATAGCTTGCCTTTCTCCCACTGGCAGGAGAGCAGAGCTGGCAACTGGGCTGCTTAGCCTCATCTTTCTGCCGCCGGCTCCTCTACCTCCCATGAAATTTTCATTGCAAATCACTTGTTTTGGAAAATAAGTATCCACTCTAGCCATAGCCCAACCTGATCTTGACAGTGCACTGCTTCCTCCACCACCAAAGCAGTAAGACCCATATCAGAGCCTGTCCTGTATGGTGGGTTCAGCCGGAGTAAAGCTAGACACACAGTTGTGAACACTGCAACCATCACCCAACTTGGGTCTAACACTGCCTCCACTGGAGTGGCAAGACCTATGTCAAAGCCCATCCTATGCCATGGAGTCAAATAGAGTAAAGCAAGTCATAGTGCTGGAAGAACTGGTGGGGAGGGGGGGGGGGGGGGAATAGAAAGAGAGGGCATGATGGGGTCAGGCACGGGGCAGGAAGGGTGAGAAAGTGCTGGGGTCTGACTTGGGGGAGAAGGAGGAATGAGTGTATGTGGTGGAGTTCATCTTTGGAGTTGGGGGAGAGTGTGTGGAGAATTTAACTCTGAAATCCATTGGGAAAGAACATAAGCAGTGGCAAGTCAGATGTAAAACATTAATAAGGCAGGCCAAGAGAGAATTTTAAACAAAGATTACCACAGAGACAAAATGTAATATTAACATTTTCTGTTCAAATTTTTTAATTAAATTTTAAGAAATCAGTAATAAGAAAAATATAAAATGTGTTGAATATAGCATTCAAGAACAGAGAGAGCTAAGCATGGAGGAATCACATTACACTATACTTTATTTCAAACAATCCAAAATCATCCTGTCAGTAAGGATACGTGCACTGCAGATGCACAATAGGAAATAAAATATAAAGAATAAAATAAGAATCCACAAGTTCCCACATTTCCACCCATTTAGATACTCTGTTATATTTGAGGGCCACCATTTTTTCATATTTATAAAAATATTTAATTCAACCAAAAGTGAACGGTAAGCCAGTCATTATTCTTTCAGTTAGTAAAAACAGTTTAACAACAATAGAAAGTTTACACTGTGAAATTATTAATTACGATTGCAATGCCAGTGATTTAAGAATAACAATTTTATAAGTCAGCAGATGAGTAGTATTCAAAAGATTTTAATATCTTACTCCAAACAGCTTTCCAAAAGTTCTAAGTTAAAGAACAATAAAAATGTTCGCGATTGAAATGCATTATCCATGACACATGACCAATATCTATGAGATGTTGCCAAACAAACTCTGTATAGTTTTGACAGGCAATGAGCAACAAAGAACATAGACTGGGTAATCTTAGAGGAAAATGATATCCATATAGAAGATTTCCAAAATTGATTCCAAGAGATATTACTTACAATTTCTATTTATTTATTTATTTTTGTTTATTTACTTATTTATATTCCAATTTTTGCCACATCAAAGTGGATTACTGTAGTATTTCCCTATCCCCAGAGGGCTTAGTTCATTTTCCCATAACCCTTCGAGACCAATGCATTGAGGGAATTTATTGTCTTTCTAGTATTTGAAAAATCAGAGGACGTATGGCCATATTGCATTAATTGGAGAACTGGGGTGGGTACTGGTACACTTTGGGGGGGACCAGGGGGATGGGTACTGTATGACATTGAGGGGCCAGGAGGATAGATACTGATTCACTTTGGAGGGGCCAGGGGTTGGGGGTGGGTAGTGTATGACTTCAGAGGGGTGGAGATGGGTACTGATTCACTTCAGGGTGGTGAGGGGATGGGTACAGTATAATATCAGGGGGCTGGGGGATGGTACTGATTCATTTGGGAGGGTGGGGATGGGGGTGGGTAGTGTATGACTTCAGGGGGATAGGGGTGGGGGGCTGCTGCCGTTGTACGCATAATTTAAACATATTTTTCAGTTTTGGGGGAGTCGGAGCTGCCTCAACTGATGGCCCTGATTTGACACAGGGGTCAGCACTGACCCCAGCTCAACCTCCCCATTTGCAACAAGGTTTGGGGTTTTTTTGGGCCAGCGGCCCTTTAAGGCAATGGCAGCCCCATGAGGTTGGGGCAACCTTGTGTGTTAAAGGGCCACTTGCTGTGTCCTTTTGTGTCATGGTGTTTGGCCGTGACACAAAAGAATGCGCCATATAGCCACGATGCGTTTTCAGGGAAGGGGCCCCACTATGGTGGCAACACCTACCCCATGATATTGGGATCCCGCCTGCAAAAATACATCACGGCTTGATGAATCTAGGGGTAAGTTTGGAATATTGGCCTGAACACAATGTTTTAAATGTAACCATTAACTACACTGAAATGGTTCTAATTAGAGATGTGAATTGGAACCAGAATCGGTTCGGATTCCGGTTCCAATTCACATCGTGTTTTTTTTTTCGTCCGGCCCGATCTCCCACTCTCAGGCCGTCAGCTGCCACTAATAAAAATGGCACCGATGGCCTTTGCCCTTATCATGTGACAGGGTATCCGTGCCATTGGCCGGCCCCTGTCACATGGAGGGAGCACTGGATGGCCGGCGCCATCTTTAAAAATGGCGCCGGCCATCCAGTGCTCCTACCATGTGATAGAGGCTGGTCAATGGCACGGATACCCTGTCACATGGTAAGGGCAAAGGGCCATCGGCGCCATTTTGATTAGTGGCAGCCGACGGCCCGGGAGCGGGAGATTGCTCCCGGGATCCCCACTGGACCACCAGGTAAGTGTAAAAAGTTTTTTTGGGGGGTCGGGAGGGTGGGGGAAGCTAAGGGATTAGTTTTAAAGGGTTGGGGTGGGTTTAGGGGTTATTTTTGTGTGCCGTTTTTCTTGCCCTCCCCCAAAATGAAAAGAGAACCCCCACGAACAATATTGTGGGGTTTTCCTATCGTTTTGGGGGAGCCCCCGATTTCTGATGATTTGAAAATATCGTACGATATTTTCAATTGTCCGAAGCCCGATTCACATCCCTAGTTCTAATTGGTATTTAGATATTAGCGTAGGAAAGGATAAAAATTTCTCATTTGCAATAATCTGACTTAGAGAACAAGTATCACAGCATTACCAGGATAACCAGTTAATGTATAAGTCTTATCCACTTTAAAAATAGGATTAAATCATAGAGAAGACACATTTGAAGATTTCCATGGAAATTTCAGATTCTTAGTAACCAACTCAAATTCCCAAAATGGTTTATTTGTACACCTTTGAATAGAAAGATGTGTTAAATGTGAAGGGAGGTACATCCCAGAGAGGAATAGGAAGCATTTCAGCCTGCTCAATCACCAGCCAAGAAGGACTAAATTCCATCTCAGTAGTACCAGTCAGCCAAGCTTGGCCTTATTGCAGAATAAATGCATGATAGTAGCAATAGGCATCGGGAAAATTAACCCCTTTTATTCTCTATAGGAAGTTTACATTTTTTAAGGATTATTAGCAGTGTATGTTCTATATGAATCTAGTTAGTGCCTTATCAAGTTCTCAGTAAAATTTGCTAGGAAAAAAATCAGGAATCCTGCTGAGAATAAAATTAAATTGTGGAGTGATGACCATCTTAATTGAATCTAATTGCCCCCACCAAGAAAGATGTAATGGTGTCCAATACATCAGAGTATCCTGACGTAACTTAAAGAAAATGCCCTTTTATGTGAATTTTCAAAACGTTATATGAGTAAAACTTAGCATATATGTACATAATCAGTCTGTACGCACATATCTCAGATTATATAAAATAAAAACTACACATATATTTTCATTTTCATACACACACACATATGTGTGCAAAAAAGGGGCAGTCTAGGAGTGTTCCAATTTTGGGGCTAACTGATTCACACATAAAAGTGAATTTTAAAACAGTTGGGTGTGTAAAAATGAGCACATGCGCACATGAATAGTACATATTCGTGAAAGTGCTATTTTATAAACCTCAAACATTCACACGCAAGTATTTGTGCATGAATAAATTTTCTCATATAAAAAAGGGGTGGGCTATGAGTGGGCCAGGGGCGGGGCCAACATTTACACATATATCGTGTTATTTTATAACTTACAAATGCAGCGTGTATAAGGATGTTCCTACCGGAATTCAAACCTGCTAATTATCTGGTAGTCAGAACAGAATTCTTTATTGCTAAATACTGATGGGGTGAGGGGCCTGTATAAATGGGGAGGAATGAAGGCTGAAGAACCAGGGAGGCCTAGATGACCTAGAGATAGATTGGGCAAACTGGTGGACTAATTGCTGAAACAGGTAATTTCCTTCACACACGCATGTTATATAATTTGAGAATTTACATGCATAAAAGCCAACAAGTACTAAGAAAAATACGTGTGTTACATTTCCTTACATTAACATTAGGAGCACAAAATTAGGAGCATGCATAGCGGATGTCCTCCGCTTATCCAGGATGCACTATTTCATCAAGCTAGATAGAGATAATGTTATGGGAGCGCTGAGGGAGCGATCCCAATCGAGGGGATTGTGTGCCCTTGAGCCTCGGCACAGTCCCGAATGAATCGAAGAAGCTCCGAGGGTAGGTGAGGCACGTCCCAGCATGGGTGGAAGCTGACAGTCCAACCCTCTGCCGAACCTGCATGCTTCTGGAACCAACAATCATGATGTTGGTAATGAACAGTCCTCCGACTATTCCCGGCCCTTTTGGATCTACCGCTGGAATAGCAAGAAGCAGCAGGCTGGACTCCGGACGAGGGCAGACGAAGGCTCAGGACAAGGCACTGGAAACGAAGACACAGGAACAAGGCACTGAAGACAAGGACTCAAACGAGACAAGGTTCAAGGTATTCAAGGAATTCAAGCAAGGATTCAGAAGCAAGCGAAGTACTGGGTTGAGCCCTACCATGCAGCGCGCCCTACACAGGCACTACCCATGGGCTGGTCGCGGACCACACTTGAATGCGAAGCAGGCTTCAGACGAGGTGTGGAATAGCTGAAGCTGGAACATGGCGAAGATACTGAAGAGGCCTGCACCGGGGTGCGCCCTACACAGCCGCCAGTGGCTGGTCGTGGACTACGCTAGGACGGAGCAGGTTCGAACAGCGTCTTAGGCATGGACGGAGCAAGCTCAAGTATCCGAGGGCAAGACAGAATTCAAGACACAGGACAAAGAAGGAACTTGTCTTCAGGCAAGGATACAGGCAAGGATACAGGACCAAGACGGGAGTGGCTTCAGGCAAGGATACAGGACCAAGACGGGACTTGGCTTCAGGCAGGAGAGTCCCTCTGGATGCTTGAGCTGCGGACATGAAGAAGGATGGTGACAAGGAACCAAGGGTAGTGGGCATCAGGACAGGATCATGGACATCAGGAACGAAACTGGAACATGAACATCGGAAACATGTAACACAGGACATGGAGCTCCAACGAAGAACATGGACCTGATGGAGCACTGGAAGGCAAGACTTCCAGGAGCAGGAAACTCCGATGCAAGGCAAGGCAGAACTGAAAGTGAAGCCCTTTTATAGGCCAGAAAGCAGGCAACTCCCTGGGAGGAGTTCCGATGGGCCACACTTGGCTGGCCCTATAAGTATAGAGAGAAGCGGCGGGCCGACCCCTTAGAGAGAAAGGTGGGGCCCAACCCAGAAAGTCCAAGCTGAGACTGGAGCAGGCCTCAAGCAGGCCCCGATGACATCGAAGGCCTCCCAGGCCGTGCAGCAAAATCCGGAAAGCCAGTTCAGGCGAGGCCCCGGCTTCGGATCGGCCTCCAGAGAAAGGTGAGAGGCCTCCCGTGGTTCCAGCTACAGGAGGAATCGTAACAGATAACATGGTTCAAATCTACTCTTCTTTCACCTTCCATCCCTCCAAAATCACATAAAATCTTTACTGAAGGTAACTGTGCTGTTTGTACGTATGACTTGGAAGGTTAAACTGCCCCTTAAAACTCAACTCACCCCACAAACTTCACCCCGAGCTACTAGTGCCCCCTCTTACAGTGGTATAAATAGTAAACTTTTTTGTGAGCCTAATTTAATGTGTGTTGCAGTAAAATAGCTATGTGATGCGGTACTAGGAAAATTACCCTAACCATGCCCTTTTTTATCATGGGCACTATTTGTGCAATATTTATCACAAAATGATGAATCTTAGCCAGATAAGTCTTAAACAGCACTACTTTGCTGGATAAGCTGCCACAGTGCTACTTAGCTGGACTTTTGTCGTAACTTAGCTGGATAAGTTGAAACTTATCTGGTTATGTTTAAAATATATGCTGCTTATTTTTTGATATGTAAACATGTTCTTGGGTAGATTTACGTGTATTTTATAGGAATGTGCAGCAGGGACTCCAAGATGAGATTTGTGCAATGTTCTCTCAACCTAGCTAGGTTGAGAGAACATTGCACAAATCTCATCTTGGAGTGAGTTTCCTCACTCCGAAGGCCAGCAAATCTTCAGAAGAGACTACTGTTCTGTTCGTACGTCTCATGTTGAATGAGAAAGTAGCCCCTAACCCCCTACACTAATACTTAACCCTCACCTCGAGTTACTAGGTGGGCCTCCCATAGGGATACAAATACCTGTCTAGGGAGGAGGCACTATAGCAAGTCTCTCTCTCTCTCTCTCTCTCTCTCTCTCTCTCTCTCTCTCTCTCTCTCTCTCTCTCTCTCTCTCCCAGCCTGCAGCATATTGAAACAGGCCTGTTAGGAGACATCAAACCATGATATAATAGCTGATATTGCAATTTGTATAAGGTACACCCCTTTTTGGTATCCAATGCAATATTGGAAAATGAGGCCCCATAAGGAAAATTTGGGTTGAAAGTCTGACCAATTAAGCGGTAAAGAGATGACAGCATAATCAGATATTGAAATTGGGTTGATTAGAGCAGCTAAGTATTGTATGAAGGAAAAGGTAAAGGCATACTAATATATAACTCCTCCCATAAAATTCAAATAGCTGATCAACATTTTTTAACAGATAATATATAAAACACAAGTCAATCCAAAGAGGTGATGCAAACTTAACCCATATTACCACTTCAGGACCCAGGACAGTATGACCATCTCATGAATGTAGTATACCATAATCAACAGTAGCATTCAAATTGAATGAAAAAAAAAATAAAAAGGGTCAAAATAAGGGAAACATTAAAGCTTCATGGTAGCAGAGATAGCAATCACTCATAAAAAAGAAAGATATATCCTTCATAAGTAGTGAAAATATACTGAACACAACCAGCGAATTAGCGCTATGATAACCATGAAAGTGCCAAAGGCCGAAGCATTATTTATTTATTTGTTTAGAATTTTTATATACCGATAATCATTTGGAACATCTAATCGGTTTACAGAAAATGTAATGCAGCCAGTGGCTTTACAATAAAATCGAAGATTGGATAATAATATAAATGCAGGAAGCAAAAGCACAGGGGGAGGAATTAACTACAGGATAAAATCAGCATTAACTATAGGATAGGATCAAAATCAATAATAACAGTGAGATAACATCAACATTAACTATAGGGTAGGGTCAATTCTACATGATATGTACAGAGGCTATAGGATAAAGTAAAATATACATGACATGACATATGTACAGAGGCTATAGGAGACTTTTTCAATATATACAAATGGAGGGTGCAAGAAGAGAGGAGGGGGGAGAAAGGAAGGAGGGAGCTGGAAGGGGGAAGGAGTGGTGGGACAAGGACTGGGGGGGGGAGGTCAGAATTGGGGAGGAGAGTTGGCAGGGGGTGGAAGATGAGGGTGGAAGTGGGAGGGAGGATGCATGGTAAAGGCAGCGGGAACAGGGTGGATGAGGTCACAGGAGGATTAGGTTGTTAAGGGTTATGTGAAAGCTTGCTTGAAAAGCCAGGACTTGAGCTTCTGTTTAAATTTCTTAGGGCATTGTTCTTGGCTAAGGCTGAGTGGCATTTTGTTCCAATGCGTAGGACTGGCTATGGAGAGGGTGCGGTCTGCAGTGCATTTAAGCTTTGCCGTTTTGTGAGAGGGCGTGTGTAGGGTTGCCAACTGTTGGGTTGACAAGTTTCCAAATAGACAGATCTAGATCAATATCAAAATCCTTAGTGTGAGAGATTGCAGAGGACTCTTTTGCAGAAAAAAAATAAAAAGGATTATTCAGGGTCCCCTTATGCACTGAGGTAATAAGATGAGTGAACATAATCATACCATTGTATCAGCAGCAGTCATATATGTCGGCAGCAACTGTCTGTATTGAAGAGAAATACAACTCAAAGAGCAGCTCTATATCTTTAGTGTAGAAATCAATGAAAAGAAAGCTTTGAAGATGACGACACCTTCCAAGTCAATTATCAATCTGTTGATAAAGTAATCATCTGAGCAGAGATCAAGAGATCACTAAGAAGCTTTTAAGAACCTCTAGAGAGCTAAATGTTTTGGTGTGATTGTTATAAATGACACTCACCCGAGCAGAATAAAGAATTCCAAATTTATCTCTTAAGTTACCGCTGAAGACTAAGAAAAATCTTACAGCTGAGCTGTCAATTTTGCTAAATCTGGGATGAAAAGAGGCTTTATAACATCATAGTTAAGCTTTGTATGGTCTTCTGCAATACTAAGAATATTTAGCACTTGGGGATATCTATGTAGTTTGGACACCATAGGCCTGGGAAATTTAGAATTTTTCAGCAGGTGTGAGAGAACTATATGCACCAGTTCAATCTCCAATGGAGGCTCAAAAACAATTCCCAAACATGCTGGGATTAAACTCATCAGAAAAGCCATCTTTTGGAGCCCTATCTGCCTTCTGGTATGCCCAGAATATGAATATTATTCTATATATTCCTGTTGGAGAGATCTTCCAGATTCTGCCGTAAGGTAGTCATCTTTGTAGCAGAGATTTGTGGTTCAGAAATAACCACAGAGTGTTCAAGTCCTTTAATTCGATCTGGAGAATTAGTAGCACTGGTAGATAACTCAGATATCTCTGATCTAATAGCACAAGTCCTCTTGGTATTAATGCAAAGCATTTCTTTTATCTATTGCAATTCAATAAGGATCAGGTCTGATGACCCAGCAGTTTTACATGATAGTATCTTCTTTGGCGTCAGAGATTCATGTTTGGAAGGTTTTGTCCCTACAGCCAGCACAAAAGCAGCTTCTGTTTTGTTGCTTTTTGATTTAGACATAGTCTAATGCTGATACTAACTAATACCTTGAATTTATATAAAGGTAAAATATAATGAATGGTAATCTTGATTTACCAAATATTCAAGAGGAGCTAGGCAATCAGGCAGCTATCTTTCTATGGCTCATGAGCACCTACCTATTAAAACTTTTTCAAGAACTTTTGAAGAAAGAAACCTGTAAAGGAGTCAGACTGCAACATTGCTAAGGGTTAAGGGGGCACTAAGGAATAACTAGGCCATAGCAGAAAAACTAAATTATTTGCTTCATTTTTCCCCGAGGAGGATGTTGGGGAGATACCCACACTGGAAGTGTTCTTGATGCTCATAATTCAGAGGAACTGAAGCAAAACACTGTGGGGCTGATATTCAGCTGCTATTCAATTGTACAAGCTGGCCGAATAAACTTATCTAGTTTACTTGGCTGACATATTCAGCAGTGAGACTGTGAAACTGAATATACACGTCTATGTTATAGTTAGCTGGATAAGTTAATCCGGCTAACTATAAGACAGCTGAATAGCAGTCCTACACTTATCCTGCTCATTAAGCAGGATAATGCTGAAAATCAGTGTTGATCTGATGTTAGCTGGATAAATGGCTCCACCCCAGAATGTCCTTGTACCTGCCCTTTACTTAGCTGACTAACCAGCAGCTGCTGATTGTGTCCAGATAGTCACAAAACTCCACTTTATTTATTTATTTTAAAAGTATTTCTCAGTCGCCTTCCTGATTATACCTCTCTTTAGATGGCTAAATCTGATCTTAACTGGCTAAGTGGCGCTGGATATTTGGCCCTGTGAAAATGGAAGAAAAAAAATGAGTAAACTGACCAATTAAAGAATAACAAATCACCAGGGCCTGATAGAAATGGCTCTAGGAGTGATCTGGAAAACTATAGATTGGTGAGTCTGACATCAGGGCTGGGCAAAATGGTAGATGCAACTTTTAAACACAAAATTACTGTCAATATGCATAGACATAGCCTATGGGCGAGGAGCCAACATATATTTAATAAAGGAAAGGCTTACTTTGTGTTAATAAACACATGGCTAGGGGAGAGCTGGTCAATATAGTGTTTCTAGATTTTCAAAAGATATTTGACAAAGTCCCATAGGAGAGATTCCTCAGAAAATTAAAAAGTCATTGGGTAGGAGGTGCTGTCCTATTGTATGATAACTGGTTACAAGACAGGAAACACCAGTAGGGGCTAGTTAGTTTTCCCAATGGTGAAAGGTAAATAGTAGAGTATCTCTGGAATGTCTACTGGGACTGGTGCTATTTAACTTATTCATAAATGATCTGGAAAAAGGAGCAAAGAGTGAGTGTCAGAGAGTAGGAGTTATTTGGTCTGTGGCGATATTAATACTGCCCAGCAGGAGAATCAGCAAGCAGTCATGCTCATGCAGGGGCAAGGCTAGGCTTCACCTATATCAGCCTCTTCCCCCATAGGTTGAACGTTTAGGTTCTAAGGCCAGCGGGACTTAAGTGAGGGTCCCGTAGAGGATAGTCGGGCAGCATCAATAACCAGGCCAAGGTCAGAGCAGGTGAAAAGCTGGCATAACAGTATCCGGACGGAGGTCAGGGCAGGTGGAGAACAGGCGAAGTCCAAATCCAGGCAGGGGTCAGATAACCAAAAGTCCAAGGGGCAGGGGCATGGGCTGGAAGAGACAAGACATGGACAGGCAAGACAAGGACTTGAATAGACAAGGCACAGACAGGAAGACAAGGACTGGAATAGGGCAAGGCAAGGGGCATGACTGGAACAAAGCAAGGCTAAGAGAAGGACTGGAACAAGGCAAGGCAAGTAGAAGGACAAAGCATGGCTGGAGCAGGAATGAGGCACATTGTACTGCAGGCAAAGCATGACAGAGGACCTCTTGCTGAGTCACTGACTGGTTGCAAAGGACTTCCTTAAATACCTGGCCAGGATGTGATGTCATTAGCCAGCACCCCAGAAAGTCCCGGCTGCCAGGCCAATAAGAGTAGCTCAAGGGAAACAGTAACTGTTATACACGACCCATGGATGCAGAAGGTGTGGGATGCTCTGCCAGAAGCGCTTGGAGGTAAGGGGCATTACAGTGAGATAATCATATCTGAAGATGATACGAAATTATTCTATTTGTTAAAACATGAGCAGACTGTAAGGATTGTAGAAGAACCTTGTGAGACTGGGAAACTGGGCATCTAAATGGCAGAGGAAAAAAATCCAAACTATAGATACACAATTTTGGGTTCCATGTTAGGAGTCACTACCAGAAAAAAGATCTTGGAGTCAATGTGGTCAATATATTGAAATCTTCAGCTCAGTGAACTGCAGGGGTCAAGAAGAAGAAAATAGAATATTAGGAAGGATTCAGGAAGGAACAGAGAATAAAACTGAGAATATCCTAATGCCTCTGTATTGATCCATGGTACAGCTGTACCTTGAGTACTGTAGGCAATTCTGGTCACACCTATCTCAAAAGGATATAGCAGAACTAAAAAGGGTGCAGAGAAGGACAAGAAAAATGATGATAGGATGAAGTAGCTTTCTTACAAAGAGAAGCTAAACAGTTTAGGGATTTTCAGCTTGGAAAGGAGGTGACTGAGAAGGGATAGTAACATAGTAACATAGTAATGACAGCAGAAAAAGATCAAAATGGTCCATCCGGTTTGCCCAACAAGCTTCCCAAGGTAGTAACTACCTCTCCTTGCAAGCTACCCCCACGTTTCCACTTAGGGTATTAACTGTCACTCTGTGCAGGTTACCCCCACGTTTCTGTTAAGGGTAGTAACCACCACTCTGTGCAGGTCACCCCCAAGATTTTTCATTCATTCCCATCCTCTAGCCTTTAGGGATCCACAGTGTTTATCCCATGTCCCTTTGAAATCCTTCACAGTTTTAGTCTTCACCACTTCCTCAGGTAGGGCATTCCAGGCATCCACCATCCTCTCCATGAAGAAATATTTCCTGACATTGGTTCTAAGTCTTCCTCCCTGGAGTTTCAAATCGTGCCCCCTAGTTCTGCTAAATTGTTTCCAGTGGAAAAGGTTTGTGGTTGACCATGGATCATTAAAACCTTTCAAGTATCTGAAGGTTTGTATCATATCACCCCTGTTCCTCCTTTCCTCCAGGATATATATATTCAGGTTCTTCAACCTCTCCTCATAAGTCATTCGATGGAGACCACCCACCATTTTGGTCACCCTTCTCTGAACTGCCTCCATCCTGTCTCTGAGATACAGTCTCCAGAACTGAACACAGTACTTCAGGTGAGGCTTCACCAAGGACCTGTACAAGGAGATTATCACTTACGTTTTCTTACTAAATATTTCTCTCTCTATGCAGCCTAGCAATCTTCTGGCTTTAGCTATCACCATGTCACATTGCTTCATTGATTTCAGGTCATTAGAAACTATCACCCCAAGATCTCTCTCCTGCTCCGTGCTCATCAGCCCTTCACCCCCCAACACATACAGTTCTTTTGGATTACTACACCCCAGATGCATGACTCTGCACTTCTTGGCATTGAATCCCAGCTGCCATATCTTTGACCACTCTTCCAGCTTCCTTAAATCCAGTCTCATTCTCTCTACTTGTGGCATGTCCACTCTGTTGCAGATCTTAGCATCATCCGCAAATAGACAAACGTTACATTCTATCCCTTCCGCACTGTCACTCACAAAGATGTTCAACAGAACCGGTCCCAACACCGATTCCTGTGGCACTCCACTTAACACCATTCTCTCTTCAGAGTAGGTTCCATTTACCATCACCCGTTATCTTTTATCCGTCAACCAGTTTGTAATCCAAGCCATCACCTTGGAGCTCACTCCCAAGCTTCTCATTTTGTTGATGAGTCTTCTATGTGGGACCATATTAAAGAGGTTTATAAAATCATGAGTAGAGTGGACCAGATAAATAGAGGATGATTATTTATCCTTTCAAATTGTTCCATGTAACATGCTGCTGGTAACAGACCACTGCTCTGTCATCAGCATCCTGAATCATATGGATCCATGCCTGGCACAGTGACCTGCAATCTGCTGGGATCACCTGGCATTGCTCCCGGTATCCTGCTCCTCCATAATATCTGGCTGCTCTGAGTAGGCCCTGAAGTAACTCACCAGTTTTATAGATCCAGAAGCTCTGCCTCCTGGTGGTGCGAGCTGATGATATCACCACTGCTGCAGCATAGAGGGAGACCCAGTCCTCTGGGATGGGATGTGTTCAACAGGCTCTTTTCTGTGGTTCCTTCGCTAGTAGTTGTTCCAGTTATTCTTTCCTGGTTTTGACACATGCCTGACCATGACTCTACTTCTGTTTGCCACCTGCCATGACTCTTGCCTGACCTTGACTCTGCTTGTGTTTGTCACCTGCCCAGATTCCTGCCTGACCTTCACTTCTGCTCGAACATCACCTGCCTTGACTTTGCCTGCCTTACCACATCTCTGTCTCATGATTCGGTATAGTTTCATGGCCTGTCAGTCAGCATCCTCAGGCTATACTCTCTAGATACACTCCATGAAACAAACAGGTGACAGATTAAAATAAAATCAGAGAAAGTATTTTTTCACTCAATGCACAATAAAGCTATGGAATTTCTTGTAAGAGGATATGGTCAAGGAGAACTAGCATAGCAGGGTTTAAAAGAGGTTTGGACAAGATCCTGGAGGAAAAGCCCATAAACCATTGTTAGCCAGGTAGACTTGGAAATGCCATCATATATCCCTGGGAATCAGCAACAAGGAATGAATCTATTCTTTGGGTTTTGCAGGTTTTTGTAACCCTGATTGACCACTGTCAGAAACAGAATGCTGGTCTCAATGGACCTTTATTCTGACTCAACATTTATTCTTATGTAATTTTTAATTTAAAAAATTATGAGGTCAATAGTCAAAGCCATTTATCTGGATAACTCACAAGTTTGGATTTGCTGGGAAGAAGCACTTAAATCTTGAGACAAAATAAAAAAATATATTCTTGGAGGGTTAAACTATTATTGGCTATTTATATTGTCTGCTAGTTTTAAAGTTATAATTTGTTTGACAGTGTTAGAATTGTCTGTGTAGTGGGAAATCGACTTTGATTCTCTGTGCTAGCAAAAGATAGTATTTGCTTACCAGTATTAGAATTCTTTATGTAGCGAGAAAATAGACTAAGTTCTTTGAGGTAATAAAAGATATTATTTGTTTGCCAATATTAGAATTGTTTGCTAGTTTTAAGTTTAGTACTTGTTTGTCAGTGTTAGCATTCTTTGTATATGGGAAAATAGTTTGGGTCTATGAACTTGTAAAAGGATTTGTTTGACAGTGTTAGAATTGTTTATGTAGTGGGAAAATATACTGTACATTGATTCTCTGAGTTAGTAAAACATAGTATTTCTTTTGTTTGACTTGTGAGTTTGCAAAGGTCACGAACTTGATCGGAGAAGGTGAGAGTACTGATTCCTGGGAAAATGGTTACTAATTTAATTTTTACCCACCCCATCTCAATTTTTGATCTATAAATCATTAGCCTCACTAAGAAGAAAGTTTTCAAAATATGTCAATCATTTAAAATAACATTAAATTATCCCTCATTTTAATGATTTACTTAGTTTAGTCCTGCTGCTGGTCATTCGCTAACTAACATTAATCACCCAGTTATGAAATTTAAAAACCATAGATTTTAAAAGACACCTAATAAACTTCATCATTCATCAAAATGTGTTATGGCATTAACACACGCGATAAAGCATTAATGCATGCATTAAAGCTATAATGCATGCGAAAAGTAAGGTAACATATGGCGTGAATGCAAATTTTTTAGGGGGGCAGGATCGGGGGAGGAGTTTGTTAAATTAGGGGGCAATATCATACTGTGGATAGCATAACACATGGTTTTAATGCCAAAAATAACTACTACTTTTTCCTTGGCGTTAAGCTGTGCGATATGCCTGAAATGGCCATAATATAATTTACAATAAATTTTTGGAATTGTATTTTTGCTGGGAAGGGCCTCACTGTGTGCACTTATTTATATCTCTATAGGAGGGACGCCTAATAGGTCGAGGTGAGGTGTTGGTGGTGGTTTAGGGTTTAGGGGCCAGTTTTGCATGTAGAGTGAAACATACGAACAGCACAGTACACCTTGGTGAAGATTTGATGTCATTTGGAGTGAGGAAAGTCTCACAAAGATGAAATTATGTACTATGTTATATCTTGCTAGCTTGATGTTACCCTGAGTCCATCAAGCTAGGGTGAAAGATGAAATTTTGTACTATGTTATCTCACCCTAGCTTGATGGTACCCTGAGTCCATCAAGCTAGGGTGAGAGAACATAGTTGAAATTTCATCTTTTTGAGTCTTTCCTCATTCCAAATGACATCAAATGTTCACCAAGGTGTACTGCCCTGTTTGTATGTCTCACTCTACATGTGAAACTGGCCCCTATAGTGATATAAATACTTCCCTACTATGAGGGCCTTGCTCTCTCTCTCATTTTGAAATCCTAATCACATTTAGCAACCCTTAGATTAAGACATACATTACCTATTCTTTAATCAGCCTTTAAGACTTTATCAACTCAACAAACTAAGGTGCAGGCAGAAACTCAGCAGCAAGATGGAGGCTATCCAGCCTTTTGCACCAAGTGCAATATGTATGATTATTTACCTACTGTCAGATTCCTCTGCTAACAGTAATCATAATGAAATCAAATTTGACATAATCACTGGAAGATGAATACTAAGAAAAACTACTGTAGTAACATTTTACTATAAAAAAGGAGACTATGATAAAATGAGGAAATTTCTTAAATGAAATTCTGAAAGGAGCAATCCATAAGGTTAGAAAACTTTCAGAAGGTGTGGATGCTATTTAAAATTACTGTAGGATTTGTGGACCCTTGGGCCGATCGGAGCCGTAGGAAGAGCTGCTGTAGGTGGTAGAAGCAGCGACCCCGACCGGGAGGCGGCAGGGACAGGTTGATGGCAGGTCGAAGACGGGACTCTGGAGGCCCTATGCGACCAAGGGCCCCGGCGAGGATGGAGGTGATGGTAGCGCTGGTTCGGTGAAGAGGAAACCTTCGCCCTGGAAGCCGATCCTCCCCCGAGAGGAGCTCGTAGGAGTTCAGCCGCTGGGACTTAGGAGATTCACCCTGGAAGCCGGAGTCCCCCCAGGAGGAGCCCGTAGGAACCCGGCCGCTGGGACTTAGGAGGGCCCGCAGGGGCCTGGTCAGCGGTAGTCCAAGGTCGGAAGCCGAAGGGTTGTTGCTCGCCGTACCAGAGTCAGGAACCAGTGGATCGCCGTCAGCTAGTCCGAGGTCAGAAGCCAGAGGGACAACGAAAGCCGGTCCGAGGTCAGAAGCCAGGAGGTCAACGTAAGCCGGTCCGAGGTCAGAAGCCAGAAGATACCAATGCCAGTCCGGGGTCAGAAGCCAAGTAGAGACGTCAGCCGATCCGAGTCAGGAGCCAAGGAAGAACACCAAGCAGAACGCAGCAACTGAAGACAGGAACAACCCTGGGAACCTCGTTGCAAGGCCCTGAGGAGAGGGACTGCAGGGCTTAAGTAGCCCTGCAGCGTCTGACGTCACCGGGAGGATGCAGGCAGATTTCCCGCGCCTGGCCCTTTAAGAATCGGGCCGAGACGCGCGCGTGCCCCTAGGGGGCGGAGCTAGCCGCGGCGAGACGCCGGCTGCTCCGGCGATGCAGGAGCCGCGTGGTGGGAGCAGGGGCAGGCCCGAGCGCTGCGTGGAGGCGCGGAGAGAGCCGTGGTGGGAGCCCCCGGAGACCCGAGGAAGCCCGAGAAGCCCCGGAAGTCCGCGGAGGTAGGAGGAGCGGCCGGGACCGACCCGGAGCCGCAACAGTACCCCCTCCCTTACGCCCCCTCCCGGGGGGTCGCGGCTTGTCCGGATGCTGGAGGTGGAAGTGTCGAAGAAGATCCTTATCCAGGATGTGAGAAGAAGGCTCCCATGAGTTCTCCTCCGGGCCATACCCCTCCCAAGACAGTAGGTACTCCCAGCGGTGGCGACGGCACCGGACATCCAAGACCTCCTTTACCGTGTAGGTGACATCCGGATCCGAGGAAACATTGGAGGGCACTGGCGGAGCTGCCCGAAATCGAGAGAGCACCAGCGGCTTGAGAAGGGACACGTGGAAGACATCATGGATCCTAAGCGAGGAGGGTAGCCGCAATCTGTAAGAAACCGCCCCTACGCGTTCCGCCACCGGGAAAGGTCCAATGTAACGGGGTGCTAACCTCATGGAGGGAGTCCGTAATTGAATGTGCTTCGTGCTTAGCCATACCCTCGTTCCGGGTAAGAATACCGGGGCGGCTCGTCGAGACCGGTCCGCATACGTCTTGAAGCGAGCTGCAGTTTTGCGAAGCTTCTCCTGCGTGGCAATCCAAAGGTGATGAAGTTGGTTAGCTGTTAGTTGTGCTGCGGGGGAAGTGACTTGTACCGGTAATGGCAGTGGAGGTCTTGGGATCCTCCCATAAACTAGCTGGAAGGGAGACTGACTTGTAGCGGAGTGTTTGTGGCGGTTGTAAGAAAATTCCGCCCAGGGAAGGAGAGAGACCCAGTTGTCTTGGAGCTCATTTACAAAAGTTCGGAGGAAGGTTTTCAGAGTCCGGTTGGTCCGCTCCACTTGGCCGTTACCCTGGGGATGAAAGGCCGTGGTAAAATCCAACTGTATCCCAAACTTTTTGCATAATGCCCGCCAGTACTTGGCCGTAAATTGAGGGCCGCGATCCGACGCGATATGCGAGGGTAGTCCATGTAACCGGAAAACATGCTGGACGAATAGGTCAGCCAGCTCAGGAGCCGTGGGTAGCTTGGGCAGAGGGATAAAATGTGCCATCTTAGAAAAGCGGTCAACAGTGACCCAAATTACAGTTTTCCCCTCAGAGCGAGGCAAGTCCACCACAAAGTCTGTGGAAAGGTGGGACCACGGTTCCGCGGGAATAGGGAGCGGCTGGAGTAGGCCCCACAGGCGTCCCGGTGGGGGTTTTTGCTGAGCGCATGTGGGACAGGACTGGACATAGTGCCGGACATCCTCTCTCACTCGTGGCCACCAGTAAAACTCAGTGAGTAACTCAAGGGTTCGAGAAATCCCCGGATGGCCTGCCGTCAGGGAGTCGTGTGCCCAAGCCAGAACCTTCCTCCGCGAACGAGCCGGGACCACCGTCCTCCCTTCGGCCCCTAAGTTAGTGGCTGCCAGAAGGACTTTGGCTGGGTCCAAAATATACTGAGGGGTCTCCGTGGTGTCGTCAATCTCGGTGTATACTATGATCGGATGCTGGGCTCCCTCCAACCACTGACGCCACTCTTCGAACGCCAATTTTATGGCCAACAGCTCCTTGTCACCAATCCCGTAATTCCTTTCTGCCGGTGAAAACTTGCGGGAGAAGTATGAGCAAGGCCAGGTTTTGCCAGTGGGAGAGGTTTGGAGAAGCACTGCCCCTACCGCGACAGCGGAAGCATCTACCTCTACTATAAACTGGCGTTGCGGGTTAGGGTGCCGAAGACAAGTGTCCTGAAGAAAAGCCTCCTTGAGATCCTGGAAGGCCTGCGTCGCAGCAGGGGACCAGTTTCGTGCATCCGCACCCTTCCGCGTAAGGGCCGTCAGAGGAGCTACCAGGCTGGAGTAATGCGGGATGAAGTGGCGGTAGAAATTGGCGAATCCTAAGAACCGCTGAAGCGCTTTTATTCCTGATGGTTGTGGCCAACCCTTGATGGCGCTCACCTTGTCCGGATCCATTCGGAAGCCCATCGAGGAGACAATATATCCTAGGAAGGGTAATGACTCGTGCTCGAACTGGCATTTTTCCAATTTTGCGTACAAGTGGTTCTCCCTTAGCTTCAGCAAGACTTGCCGCACGTGTTGTCGATGTGTCTTGAGATCCTGGGAATATATCAATACGTCGTCCAGGTACACGATCACTGAAGTGTATAAGAAATCGCGGAGGACCTCGTTCATCAGGTTTTGGAATACCGCTGGGGCGTTACAGAGACCAAACGGCATAACAAGGTACTCGTAATGGCCGTCTCTGGTGTTAAAAGCGGTCTTCCACTCATCCCCGGGGCGTATACGAACGAGATTGTAAGCACCTCGGAGGTCTAATTTGGTGAAGACGCGAGCCCCTTGGAGGCGATCCAGGAGCTCTGGAATCAGAGGCAACGGGTAACGGTCCCGGCGGGTGATCTGATTCAAGCCCCGATAATCAATACAGGGGCGGAGAGACCCGTCTTTCTTTCCTACAAAGAAGAACCCGGCCCCGGCCGGGGATTTGGATGGTCTGATGAAACCCCGGTCCAGGTTCTCCTTGATATAGGCTGACATAGCTTGGGTCTCTGGCAGAGACAGAGGGTAGACTCTTCCACGGGGCGGAGTGGTTCCAGGTAGCAAGTTGATTGCACAATCAAAGGGACGGTGCTCCGGAAGTAGCTCAGCTTTTTCTTTCGAGAAGACGTCCTGAAAGGCATGGTATTGTGGAGGTACCGTTAACGGAGCCGTGCAGAGTGCGATAGGTCGCAGTGGACGTGCCGGAAGGCAATGCCGATGGCACGCAGGACTCCAGGAGGTAATCTGAAGGGTACCCCAATCGATGACCGGAGAGTGTTTCCGAAGCCAGGGTAAACCCAGGATGAGCGGGTGGATGGATTTTTCTAAAATAAGAAACGAGATTTCCTCCTGGTGGAGGGCTCCAACCTGGAGCTTCAGAGAACTGGTGCGAGTGGATATTAAACCAGGAAGTGGGCTCCCTTGAATGGAGGAAACCCGCACCGGCGGGTCTTGCGAGCAGACCTCGAGCTGTAGCTGTTCAACTAGCTCCCGGAGGACGAAGTTCCCCCCGGACCCAGAGTCGATTAAGGCAAGGGTATCAAAGCCTCCCTCCGGAAGGCAGAGTCGTACCGGAACGGTACATGGGGAGCTAGGTGAAATGTTGCCTAGAGTCAACTCCCCGCTGAGCTCTAGGTTCGGGCGTTTCCCGGACGCTCGGTACAGCGGGCCAAAAAGTGCCCCTGACCCCCACAGTATAGACACAGTCCCTGGGCACGTCGGCGTTGACGTTCCTCGGAGGAAAGGGGGCCACGGCCCAACTGCATGGGTTCCTCTGTAGCTGGGGCGGTGGCTGCAGGAGGAGAGAACCGGGCTTGCGGCGGAGTGGATCGCCGGACGGAGGATCCCCGAGCGGGCCTTCGCTCTCGGAAGCGGCGCTGGATACGCCGGTCCACACGTCCAGCGAGTTCGATGAGTTCCTGCAAGTCGTCTGGGAGATCTCGTGCCGCAAGCTCATCCTGGAGCCGAGAGGACAAACCCTCCAAAAAGATCCCATGCAAACTGTCCTCGCCCCAGGCCAGCTCCGTAGCCAGGGTCTGGAATTCCATCGCAAATTCCTCAAGGGGACGGTTACCCTGCTTCAGCTGGAGGAGCTCCGAGGCAGCTGTGGAGGCCCGAGACGGTTCGTCAAAGATCCTCCGGAATGCTTTGACAAATTGTACTAAGTTATTTAAGCGGGAATCTTGGCGCTCCCACAAGGAGGAAGCCCAAGTCAACGGTTTTCCCATCCAGAAGCGAAATAATGTACGTCGTCTTTGCCCGGTCTGAGGTGAATTGCGCAGGCAGGAGGTCGAACCGGATGTAACAATGGTTGAGGAACCCTCGACATGTCTTCGGGTTCCCCGAGTACCTCGGGGGCGCTGGCATCTGTACCGGAACAGAAGAAGTCGGGTTGACCATAGATGTAGATGCTGCGGAGTGGGCTGCGGAGGCCCCATCTACGCGATCCGCCAGGCGTTGGACGGCCGACATCAGCGTATCCAGGCAGGACTGCTGTTGCTGCAGCTTCTGGGCAATGCCAGGAATGGCCTTTAGGCCGGCAAGGTCCGCCGGGTCCATGGCCTTGCAATCTGTAGGATTTGTGGACCCTTGGGCCGATCGGAGCCGTAGGAAGAGCTGCTGTAGGTGGTAGAAGCAGCGACCCCGACCGGGAGGCGGCAGGGACAGGTTGATGGCAGGTCGAAGACGGGACTCTGGAGGCCCTATGCGACCAAGGGCCCCGGCGAGGATGGAGGTGATGGTAGCGCTGGTTCGGTGAAGAGGAAACCTTCGCCCTGGAAGCCGATCCTCCCCCGAGAGGAGCTCGTAGGAGTTCAGCCGCTGGGACTTAGGAGATTCACCCTGGAAGCCGGAGTCCCCCCAGGAGGAGCCCGTAGGAACCCGGCCGCTGGGACTTAGGAGGGCCCGCAGGGGCCTGGTCAGCGGTAGTCCAAGGTCGGAAGCCGAAGGGTTGTTGCTCGCCGTACCAGAGTCAGGAACCAGTGGATCGCCGTCAGCTAGTCCGAGGTCAGAAGCCAGAGGGACAACGAAAGCCGGTCCGAGGTCAGAAGCCAGGAGGTCAACGTAAGCCGGTCCGAGGTCAGAAGCCAGAAGATACCAATGCCAGTCCGGGGTCAGAAGCCAAGTAGAGACGTCAGCCGATCCGAGTCAGGAGCCAAGGAAGAACACCAAGCAGAACGCAGCAACTGAAGACAGGAACAACCCTGGGAACCTCGTTGCAAGGCCCTGAGGAGAGGGACTGCAGGGCTTAAGTAGCCCTGCAGCGTCTGACGTCACCGGGAGGATGCAGGCAGATTTCCCGCGCCTGGCCCTTTAAGAATCGGGCCGAGACGCGCGCGTGCCCCTAGGGGGCGGAGCTAGCCGCGGCGAGACGCCGGCTGCTCCGGCGATGCAGGAGCCGCGTGGTGGGAGCAGGGGCAGGCCCGAGCGCTGCGTGGAGGCGCGGAGAGAGCCGTGGTGGGAGCCCCCGGAGACCCGAGGAAGCCCGAGAAGCCCCGGAAGTCCGCGGAGGTAGGAGGAGCGGCCGGGACCGACCTGGAGCCGCAACAATTACTATCCTTGATGCCCAGAAAAAATGTATTTCATGCATTAAAAAAGTTATAAGGAAAACCAAATGACTGCTGACATGCTTTAATAGTGAGCTGTAAGAGGCAATTAAAGCCAAAAGTGTGTTATTTAAATAAAATGTAAAGCAGACCCAAATGAGGAAAATAGGGATGAACATAAGCATTGGCAAGTTAGTTCTAAAAAGTAATTAAGTAGGCTAAGAGAGAAATGAAAAGATGTTTGTCATTGAGGTAAAAATAACTTTTTCAAATACATTCAAAAAGCCTGTGAAAGAGTCTGTTGGGCTGCTAGATGATTGAAGGGTAAATGGGATGGTCAGGGAGGAGAAGGAAATAGCAGAAAAACTAAATTAATTCTTTGTCTTTGTCTTTACTGAGGAGGGTGTTGGAGTCATACCCATACCAGAAACATTTTTTGATGGTAATGACTCAGAGTGACTAGATAGAATCAATGTGAAAGTAGAGAATGTAATTACTCAGATGGACAGACCGAAGAATAACAAATCCCTGGGTCCGGATAGTACTCAAAATGAAATTGCAGACCTATTTCTGGTGATTTGAAACCTATTATTTAAACAGCCACGTGACCAGATGATTAGAGGGTAGTCAGTGTGATGCCAATTTTTAAAAAAGGGCTCCTAGAGGATCCGGAGAATTATAGATCAAAATGTCTGATATTAGTGCCATGCAAAATGGTTAAAGCTATTCTGAAAACAAAAATACTGACTACATAGATAGAAATAGTCTATCAAGTTACTAGATATTTTTGAGGGTCTATATAAATTGGTGGACAAAGGTGAGCCGGTTGATAGAGTGTATTTGGATTTTCAGAAGGCATTTGAATTGACAAAGTCCCTCATGAGAGACTCCTCAGGAAATTGGGAGGTCATGGGATCCTATTATGGATTGGTAACTGGATAAAAGACAGAAAATAGAGGGTAGGAATAAATGGTCACTTTTCTTAATTTAGAACAGTCGTTAGTGGAGTGCCCCAAGGGGACTGTATTGGGAGCTGTGCTATTTAGCGTATTCATATATGATCTGCAAAAAGGAATGTTGAGTGAGATGACCAAATTTGAGTCATAAAACAGATTGTGAAGAACTGCAGAAGGATATAGTGAGACTAGGAGATTGGGCTTCTAAATGACAGATGCAATATGATGTGGACAAGTGCAAAATAATGCATGTAGGGAAAAATAATTCCACCTACAAATACATAATGCTAGGTTCCATGATAGGAGGAACTACCCAGGAAAAGGACCTCGGTGCAACTTGAAGTCTTTGGCTGAGTGCGTGGCGGCAATCAAAAGGCAAATAGAATATTAGGAATTATTTGGAAAAGAATAGAGAACAAAATTGAAAATATCATAATGCCTTTGTTTAGATCCATGATGTGACTGCACCTTGAATATTGTGTGCAGTTCTGATTGCCCCTTCTCAAAAAAGACATAGTGGACATAGAAAAGGTACAGAGAAGGGTGAGAAAAAGATAAAGGAGATGGAAAAGCTCCCTTATGAGTAAAGGCTAAAACATTAGGACACTTTCACTTGAAAAAGAGATGACTGAGAGGGGATATGATTGAAATTTATAATGTGGTGGAATGGGTAAATAAGGAATGGCTATTTACCATTTCAAACAACACTAGGCCCAAAGCACACTCCATGAAATTAGCAACTGACAGATTTAAAACAGGTCTGAAGAATTATTTTTTTCAGTCAGCACATAATCAAGCTATGGAATCTGTTGCTGAAGGACATAGTCAAGGCCTCTAACATAGTGGGATTCAAAATAGGATTGGACAAGTTCCTGCAGGGAATGTCCATAAACAGTTATTAGCAAGATAGACTTGAGAAAGCCAGCGCTTATTCTTGGAAGTGTGATATAAGAAATAGATCAACTATTGGGGATCTAACTGGTACTTGTGATCCAGACTGGCCATTGTTGGAGACAGAATGCTGAGCTCGATGGAGCTTGATCTGACCCAGCTTAGCACTTCTTATGTTGTTATATTCTTATCTGGTAAAATGTCAACTTTTTAAATAGTTGGCCATTTTATCCTGCTAAATTATAGCCGGATAAGTCATTATCCATCTATAATTTAGCCAGGCAAAAAAAAAAAAAGAATTGTTCTTTGTAGTAGCAAGTTATCTAGCCACACAATACCAGATAATTTAAAAGCAAAACTGGCTATTGCCAAATAATTTTAGGCAAATATATTCAACAGAACGTTTATCCTGCTGAAAATCTGGGACATGTTATCTGGCTAACTTTAGCCGGATAACTTGTCTACTTGCACAAGTTACACACTCCAAAAAGAAGCTGCAACTTTGTGTGAATTAGTCGCTGTACATACTTAGGCTAATTACCTGAGCATTTTCAAAGCAAACTAATATTCCTAAATTCACTTTGAAATGGATGGCTAAAATCTGTGGGGTTGATTTTAAAACCCACCCATGCGCGTCCATGTGCACACGGTTCCCGGCACGCGCACATGGATGTGCCAATTTTATAATATGCGTGTGCCACCACACGCATGTTATAAAATCAGATGTCTTCATGCACATGCTTGCCAGATTTTAATATCTGTGTGTGCATGTGCGGGGAACCCGCAACTCTCACACGCGGGATGGGGGGGGGAATGTTCAAATTACACACGGTGACGTGATTGACCTTTTTTCCAGTTTCCTCCCAGTCTGCTCCAATTAAGGAGCAGACTGGGAGAGAACTTCCCTAACCCCCTACCTACCCTTCCTCCCCTTTTCCCTCTCCACGCCGACCCCTAATCCTTGTCTACCTACCCTATTTTTTTTTGTTCTGTAACCTGCTTTGATGAGAAGAAATAAGTTACGTGCCCTGGCCTTCCGAGAATGCGCGCAGCTCGTATAAAGCCCAGCCACTTGGGAAACCCTCGTTATTTACACACGTAGTCCTTTTAAAATCAGGCCGTGTGTGTACAAATGCACATAGACTTTAGCTCCTTCTACACAGTTATAGCATTCCTTCTCTATGCTTTTTGAATTTTTCTTTTCTTGTTATAAGGGAAGTTTGATCGCCCGTTCCGTTTTCAAGAGTTGCCTAATAAGTACATCCCAATTCCATCCCAAAGTATCAAACATTATTATTGCTGTAGCATTAATTGATAGTTGTCTATGTACACAGTTTTGTACAGGATGAATGTCACAATTTTTGTTATTTTATTTTATTTTATTTTTGTACCTCACGTCTTATATCTTTGATCTATAATTAATATGTACTTGAATAATTCAATTGAGAGATATTAATGCCTGTTTATGAATACTTCCTATGTATCCTGCCGTTATTTGCTGATTTATACCTATGAATGTCAATTCTGTAAACAGTTGTGATCTTTACTTGGAACGATGGTATATAAAATGTCTAAATAAATAATAAAATGTCTAAATAAATACATACATACATTTCTGGGTGCTTGCTATAAAGAGCTTCTTGTTTAAGATGACAGGAGTTGGGGAGTACAAGGAGGTTTAATTATTTAAAACAGCATTGGTAATATGTGAGTTGAACCAGGTTCTCTAGATTTTTCATGGCTCTTTGCTGTCTCTACTGCACCACAGTTCCAGACTCAAGTACTTTTTAGCAAGGATTCCATCTTAAATAAAATATTGGCAAGCATCATGGAGCAATTTTTAAAAACTCTTCAGTGGGACAAAGTCTGTGGGTACGGTTTACCCGTGGTCTTTGCACCAGTTTTCAAAAAGAAGACATACAGGTTCTTTCACTTAGAAATTTGCCGCAGATACAAAGTACCCATTTCCCCTTGTGCAGCTCCTTTTTCCATGGGAAATAATGGTCAGGGAGTTCAGAATGCAATCTGCACGCATTAATTCCCTCCTCTGAGCTAAACACACCACTAGGAGTGCTTCTAAATGTGGCTAAAAGCGTGCACATTGTGGAATGACATGCAAGCTTTTAACTGGTAGGCAATTTTCAGAGAGCCATTTTCCACACAGAAATACCTATTTGCACAAATTGCTTTGAAAGTCGTTCTCATAAGGTCCTTTTTTGAAAAAAGGTTTTTTTTCCCATTTCTTGTGGAAAAACGAAGCAGCAAACTGGGAGTCAAAATGTGAACAAAAATCAATTTTAATGACTAAAGATGAGCAGGAAAAAATGTTAAAATTAATTGTGTGTTATGAATTATGTATGAAAACGCTCCTCTTACTTTTTTATATTCAGTTGTACTACTCAAAGTGATTTTTTTTTTTTTTTTTTAGTGTCTTCCATTGGTTATTTCACTTTGTATGTGGTTATTTATGGTAACAAAATTAACTTGACAATTTGAAATTTGCTGAGTATGTTCACATTTCATTTACTCAGATGCATTCATTTACTCTCATGTAACATTCCTAAAGAGAAAAAGTTGTTGTTCTGTCAATGTGATGTAAACCTGTAATTCTTAATTCTTTTATGAGACAATGAAATTTCTGGGAGAGAAAGTCCCAAAACATAAGCACAACGTCTTCTAACAAATTCTCCAATATTGCTTATAGTAAGCATCTTCATACAGTATGCTGGTATGTGATTTACTGTCTGTACTCCCGCTATGGTTCCTGTAATAAAAATTTCATGAGAAAGAAAATGGTTTTATTGGATGCAGGCATTTCCTGCTTTCTGCAAGTGAGATCATTGTCAGCAAATACAGTTTTACCCAGTAGAGGAAAAAATGCTAACAAAATAAGCATTGCTCAAACCCCACTACACCATTCACTTAGTGAGACACAACAAGGTTTGGTAACCTTTGTCTCCTTAACACCTTGCTGCATTTTCCACAGAAACATGAAATGTTTGATATAATAGTGATAATTAAATGCCAGGTAGCCTTTTATCATGCTTTAACCAGCTCCTTATGGTTCTACCTTTCATGTGGTCTGGTGCATTCAATAAACGGGGTCCTATTTGTATTTAATTACATTTTTGTTGCTATGGGAGCTGTACATGCAGTGATGTTTATAACTTATTGCTTATCGCTCTTTTTCTGCGGGGCGTCATAGTTGATAATACGTTGAAATATCCTGCTCAGTGTGCAGCAGCGGCCAAGAAAGCAAATAGAATGCTAGAGATTATTAGGAAAGGAATGGAGAATAAAACAGAATATATCATAATGCCTCTGTATTACTCCATGCGACCTCATCTTGACTATTGTGTGCAGCTCTGGTCACCACATCTCAAAAAAGATATATCAGAATTAGAAAAGGTATGGAGAAGGGTGACCAAAATGATAAAGGGGATGGAAAAATTCCCCTATGAGGAAAACTAAAGAGATAGGACTCTTCAGCTTGGAGAAGAGACATCTGAGCGGAGAAATAATAGAGTTTTATAAAATAATGAGTGGAATGGAATAAGTAAATGTTAATTAGTTGTTTACTCTTTCAAAAAGTACAAAGACTAGGGGGCACACAATGAAGTTACTAGGTGAAATATTTAAAGCTAATAAAAGAAAATATTTTTTTACTCAACATATAATTAAGCTCTGGAATTCATTGCAAGAGGAAAGCTATTAGTACTCCTAGGGAAATTCAATGCACAAAAATGAAAATTCCACACATAAAAATTTAAAATTATGTAAAATTCTGCATACTTTATATTCATCAAAATAATTAATTTAAAATGTAACACAGAAAAGTTATTACTCAAAAATAGAGAATTTTAACTATTTTGAGCTGAATTCCCCTAAAAGTATACAGTAAGAGTGCCCTTTCTGCCTCTCTCTTTACTCCCCTGGCCAGACCCTTTTCACTCTGCCCTCACAAGCCCCAACTCCACTATTTCTCTAGCTCAACCCCTTCCACTTTATCTCCACTCCTTAACCCTCCACATCTAGAGCTTGACCCCTCTCTCATATAGCTCCTCATACAGGCTCCTTCTCTCTTTCTCTTGTGCACACACTCACACATACACACACAGGATCACTCTCTCTTGCACACATACACAACCTCACACAGGCTCCTTCTTTCCCTCACGCACACACACACCCCCGTACAGAGGCTCACTCTCTCTCTCTCTCTTGCATATACATACCCTCTTTCTCTTGTATACATAATCACCCACCCTCACACAGGCTACCTCTTTCTTGCACACAACATTCTCCCTCTATCCCTCTCACTCACACACACTCCCTCATACAGGCTCCCTCTGTCCCTCTCATGGGTGCACACACGCACACACCCTCACACAAGTTCCCTCTCTTTCTCGCACATACACACCCTCCCTCTATTATACACACACACTCACCCACCTTCATACAGGTTACCTCTATCTTTCTCAAACACACACACACACACACACACCTTTGCACAAGTTCCCTCTCTCTCTCGCACATACACACCCTCCCTCTTTTATACCCACACACTCAACCACTTTCATACAGGTTACCTCTATCTTTCTCAAACACACACACACACACCTTTGCACAAGTTCCCTCTCTTTCTCGCACATTCACACCCTCCCTCTATTATACACACACACTCACCCACCTTCATACAGGTTACCTCTATCTTTCTCAAACACACACACACACACACCTTTGCACAAGTTCCCTCTCTCTCTCGCACATACACACCCTCCCTCTGTTATACCCACACACTCACCCACTTTCATACAGGTTACCTCTGTCTTTCTCAAACACACACACACTCCTGAACATACAGCTCCTAATCTCTCACTCACATAGACACTCATCCTCATATGGACAGTGCCATACTTCTCTCTGACACAGGCTTCCATGCTTTGCCTATCTTCTTGTGCCACGAGTGGGATGGATTCTGCTTGAAAGCTGCAAGCCTCTCTCTTCTGCTGCGAGTAGAATGGGCTCCTCTTGTGGCCCACTGGGGCCTCCCTTGACTTCAGCCACAACCGGGATGGGATCCACTCCCTGCTGCCAGCCTCTCTCTTTTTCTGCCGTGAGTGGGATGGGCTCCACTTGCGGCCCACTGGGGCCTCCCTTGACTTCAGCTGCAAGCGGGATAGGATCCAGTCATGACTGCCGGCCTCCCTCTTCTTCTGCCGTGAGTGGGATGGGCTCTACTCACAGCCCACTTGGGCCTCCCTCTACTTTGGCTGTGAGTGGGATGGGCTCCGCTCATGGCCCGCAGACTTTTCTCCAAATTCTCTGCAAGTAACATCAATTCTATACAGGAGGGGAATTCTGCACAAATTCTGCACTCCTCAATAGCACTGAATTCCCCAGGAGTATTTAGTGTAGCGGAGTTTAAAAACAGTTTGGAGAGATTTCTGGAGGAAAAATCCATAAACCATTACTAAGGTGGAGTTGCAGATATAAACTGCTTTTTCTTGGGATAAGCAGCTTGGAACCTATCCACCCCCCCAAGTACCTGCCAGGCACTGGTTGCCTGGATTGGCCACTGTTGGAAACAGTGGATTGGGCTTGATGGACCTTTGGTCTGACCCAGTATAGGAGGTCTTATGTTCTTAATTCAAATTATCTTGTCAAACTTATTTACAGTATGTATCAATGTATGACCAAAGTTCAGAGGAATATCTGATTTCATTTAAATACATTATCAATTCTTATTGGTTGTTGCTTTGGTATTTGATGTGGTATAGTCCCCTTCCATGATTTATTTAGCCAAGCTTTTGATAATTCAGGTAGCTCTCATCATCATAATCTTCTTCTGTTCACCACAGGATGCAGG